>NW_006408553.1:19820682-19840448 GCF_000296735.1 Chrysochloris asiatica | reverse complement strand
TTTTCCATCCTCTTCTATATTTTGGAATAATTTGAGTAGAATTGGGGACAGCTCTTCCCTGAGTGTTTGGTAGAACTAAGTAGTGAAGCCATCTGGGCCTGAACTCCTTTTTTGGTTGTGAGTTTTTTGATGACCTGATCAATTTCTTCTTTTGTTATGGGTCTGTTCAAGTTTTCTACTTCAATCTGAGTAAGTTTAGGTAGGTCGTGTTTTTCTAAAAATGTATCTATCTCTTCTAAGTTTTCTAATTTGTTGGAGTACAACTCTTCATAGTATTTTATTATTATGCCTTTGATTTCATTTGGTTCCATTGTGACATTGTCTGTGTGGTTTCTAATGGGAGTTATTTGTGTCTTCTCCCTCTTTTCTTTCGTTAGGTTTGCCAATAGTTTATCAATTTTATTAATCTTTTCAAAGAAACATCTTCTTGTCCTGTTGATTCTTTCTATAGTTTTCTGTTTTCTGTCTCATTTATTTCTGTTCTGATCTTTATTGTTTCCTTTTGGTGACCGTAGGTTCCCTCTGTTAGTCAGTTTCTAATTGTTGGAGATGCTATGTTAATGTGTTAATTTTGGTTCTTTCTTCTTTTTGCATGTGTGCATTTATCACAATAAATTTCCCTTTCAGCACAGCTTTCACCATATGCCAAAGATTTTGATATGTTGTGTTTTCATTCTCATTTGTTTCTAGGAACTTTATGAATTCATGTTTAATTTCTTCTTTTATCGAGTCACTTTTCAGCAGGGTGTTGTTCAGTTTCCATGTATTCAACTTTATTTCCTTAGTCTTCATGTTGTTGATTTCTAATTTTATAGTATTGTGTTCTGAAAAGATGCTCTGTTGTATTTTGATGTTTATAAATTTATGGAAGCTTGCTTTGTGACTTAACATGTTGTCAATTCTGGAGAATGTTCCATGTGCACTGGAGAAGAATGTATATTGTGCTGTTGTTGGGTTGAATGCACTATACACATCTATGAAGTCAAGTTGATTGATTGTGTTGCTTAGTTCCTTTGTAACTTTGTTGAGTTTCTTTCTCATTGTGCTGTCCCTTTTTGAAAGTGGCGTATTATAATCTCCCACTATAATTGTAGATTTATCTATTTCTTTCTTGAATTCTACAAAGTTTTGCTTCAGATATCTTGGTGGCTTTTCATTGGGAGAGTAGATATTTATTATGGTTATGTTATCTTGCTCAATTGACCCTTTGGGCATGAAATAGTGTCCTTCTTTATCTCTTATACTGGTTTTTGTCTCAAAGTTTACTTTTTCAGAGATTAGAATTGTCACTCCTGCTTGTTTATTGTTTCAGTTATCTTGGTATATTTTTTCCATCCGTTAGCTTTTAATCTGTTTTTGTCTTTGTGTTTAAGGTGTGCCTCTTGCAGGCAGCATATTGAAGAATCTTGTTTTCTTATCCAATCTGACACTCTCTTGTCTCTTCACCAGTACATTCAATCCATTGACATTCAATGTAATTATAGATAGGTATGAATTAATTGCTGCCATTATGTTAATTTTTGGTAGTGTTCTTTGTTCCTTTGTTCTGCATGCTTTTTTGTGCTGAACTTGTGTTTTTTGTGCTATTTCTTGTTGGGTTTTTTCTTAGTTTTCATGTTTGCTAGTTCTACTTTGAGTTCATTTTCATGAAGTATTAACTTTCTTTGGGGTTACCTTATAGTCTATTAACTTTTCCCTCCATTTAAGAGATTCTATTGTATCCTGTAATCTACCTGATATCCTCACTACCTTGATCTTTGTTCCTACATGTATCCCTTCTTTGACATCATTATTATTTTGATCTTCAGTTGACCTCCCAGCTCTTTTGAATTTGTTGTTGTAGTTTTGTGCTGTTCTGAACTCTGCAATCTGTCCATTGACTTCCAGGTGGTGTTGCCACACCTGTCAATCTCTGTTTGTTGTCTGTCTTGTTGTTTTTCAGTCCAGAGAACTCCCTTTAGGATGTTTTGAAGTGCTGGATTGGTTTTGACAAAATCTCCTACATTCTTTTTATCCTGGAAGGTTTTTATTGCACCATCGTATTTGATTGATAGTGTTGCTGGACAGACGATTCTTGGTTGGCAGATTTTCTTTTAAGATTTTGTATATGTCCCCCCATTGCCTTCTTGCCTGCATAGTTTGTGCTGAGAAGTCATAGGTTCATCTGATTTGCTTGCCTTTGTAAGTGACAGTTGTCTTCTTCTTGGTTGTTTTTAGGATTCTCTCCTTGGGATTAATTTTGCAGAGCTTGATTATTATATGTCTTGGTGACTTTCTTTTGGTATCTATCCCTCCTAGGGTATGTTCAACTTCTTGAATGTTTATCTTTTCATCTTTCAAGATGTTAGGGAAATTTTCTTACAGAAGCTCTTCAACTATCTCTTCCTTGGATTTCTCTGATTCTTCCTGTTATGGAATGCCAATAATTCTTAAGTTGTTCCTTTTTATGTTATCCAGCATGAATCTTAGACTCTTTTCAGATTTTTTTATCCTTTTTTTCTGCTTGCTCTTCTATCAGGGCAGTGTTGAGAGATTTATCTTCCAGCTCGCTAGTTCTGGCTTCCATCTGTTCTATTCTGCTGCTTTCCCCTTTCAGTGCATTGTCCATTTGTGATATTTTATTATTAATCATCTGGACTTCTTTTTGCAGGTTTTGAATTGTTTCCAATGCTGTATCAATCTTGTTTGATTACTCTAGTAGTACTCTCCTGACTTTTTCCTTGTTTTCTTCCACCACTTTTTGGAGCATTTGAATTTGTTTCCATATCATTCTTTTGAATTTCTTCTCAGGCAAATCCAAAACCTGCTCTTCCTCTTCTGGGGAGCCTTTGTCTGTCTCTAGCTCATTTGTCTCAGTTACTCTTTTCTGTCTTTGTACATGTTTTGAGATCTTTTGTTGTTTTTTGTTTGTCATTTCCAGTGGTTATGTGAGTTTTTTAATGCTTAAATGGATGCTTGTTGTTGTGTTATTACGTTTACTGGGTGTCTTCTGGTGGATATGAACAGGAGATGTGAAAGGCTTCCCTTTTCACATGTAATGTTTAGCAGGTGTTATTGGCTCTTTTCTCAATGGTGGAATATTATGAGGTATGTTTGTAGCTTGGCTATGTGGCCACGATTGCTGTCTTTTCTTTGGTGACATAGGGACAAAAAGCTCCTAACTTCAGGAAAAAATGTGTGATCAAAAGGATCAAAAGCAGAAGCAATATAAAAGCAGAGACAAAAAAACTACCACATTGAAAGAAAAATAAAACTGTGAACGACTGTCTAGGCACCTTGCTATACAGGCAGTGTGTGTGCACTGTAGAGGCCCCCAGCAGTGGGTGGGGGTGTCCGCTTGCTCAGGCCCCTTCTCTAGTCACCACCGTATAGGTGCACAGATTGATATTGAGAAGTTAATGGGAGAAGGCTTGTCTACCATTTTTGTCTCTGAAGGTCAGTTAGGTATCTGCGAGTGCACAGCATTATTCTGGAGATAGTTGTGTCCTTTTATGTTGGGATTTTACAGATCATTCATATGGTTTGCCTGTCAGGCTTGATGGGCCTGCTTTTATCTTGCTAGATAGGCTGGAATAAAGGGTCCTAGACAAGTTAATTTTAGAGCTGTGACCCCTAGTCTTATGTCATAAGCAGCCGCCAAGCTCTTTCTCTCTATGACATGGGAAAACTATGCTCTCAGTGTTAGACTTTTTTTGGGGGGGCGGGGGGGGGGTGAGCGGTGTGCACACCCACCCACCTAAAGGCTTCCAGGCTGGGCAAAGAATGTGTGACAGGGAAAAGGAGGTAAAAATGTGTAGACATCCTCTTGCAAATGACACTGCACCTCTTTTAGTGCTGGATTGCTGTGCCAGTCTGGCTGTACCCCCACTCTCTGAACTCCGCCTGGGCAGGGTGGCTGCAGAGGGAGTCCCATATTGAGCGATTCCTAAATTGCAGTATTTTCCTTTATATCATGATTTTTCCACTTTCATGTGTGGGAAACTGACACCCTTTATCTTATGCTACATCCAGAGCTCTGGTGTTATTCTGTGAGCACAGCTTCTCTGGGTTTTCAATCCCTTCCCCATGTACCTTTCCTACCTGGCTGTCTCTGCTGCCCATCAAAACCAGACTTGGTGTATTATTTTTTTGATGTGTTGCTAAATTCTGTTGGCTAAGATTTTGTTGAGAATTTTTGCATCTATGTTTATGAGTCTTAGTGTATGACAAGGTTGTATTCTTTCACCATGCTTATTCAACCTGCATGCTGAGAAAATAATCTGAGAGCCTGGGTTCTATGAAGAAAAACGTGGCATAAGGATTGAAGGAAGACTCATTAACAACCTGTGATATGCAGATGATACAAGCTTGCTTGCTGAAAGTGAAGAGGACTTAAAACATTTACTGATGAAGATCAAAGAGCACAGCTTTTGGGATGGATTGCCTCTCAATGGTAAGAAAACAAAAATCTTCACCACTGGCCCAATAAACAATATTCTTATCAATGGAGAAAAGATTGAAGTTGTCAAGGACTGATTCTTCTTGGACCAACTATCAACACTCACGGACGCAGCAGTCAAGAGATCAGACGATGTATTGCATTAGGCATATCTGCTGCACAGGAACTTTTTAAAGTGTTGAAAAGCAAAGATGTCAGCTTGAGGATTAAGGTGCCCCTGACCCAAGCATGGTATTTTCATTAATCTAGTATGCATGCGAAAGAGCTCTGGTAGCGTAGTGGTTACAAATTGGGCTGTGAACCTCATGGTCAGCAGTTCAAAACTACCAGCAGCTCCACAGGAGAAAGATGAGGCTTTCTGCTCCCATAAAGATTTATAGCCTTGGAAACCCTGTTCAGGGTCTCTACGGGTCGGAACTGACTCGACGACACTTAACAACAACAGTATGCATGTGAAAGCTGGACAATGATTAAGGAAGACCATAGAAGAATTGATGCTTTTGCATTATGGTGTTCGAGAAGATTATTGAAAGTGCCATGTGCTGCCAAAAGAACCAATAGATCCGATTTGGAAGAAGTACAGCCAGACTGCTCCTTGGAGGCCAAGATGGCCAAACTTCATCTCTCATACTTCAGACACATTGTCAGGGGTGACCTGTCAATGGAGAAGGATATCATGTTTGGTAATATGGAGAGTCTGAGAAAAAGAGGAAGGCCCCCAATGAGATGGATTGGCCAAGGGGCAGCATTGATGGTCTCAAACGTGGCAACAATAGTGAGACTGACCCAGGATTGGGCAGTGTTTCGTTCTGCTGTGCATAAGTTCGCTATGGGTCGGTACCAACTCGATGGCACCTAACAACAGAAGGAAGACCTGGTGTCGCACTGTTAATGTTAATATGCTGGACTGTAAAATTGGTTTTAGCTGTAATGTTGGTGGTTCAATCTCACCAGCCACTCCTCAGACACCCTAAACAATGTCACTACAGGTTGCAGCTGACTCAAAAGCATGTAACAACAAATTTTGGAGTTCTGGTGTGGCACTACTTGTTAATGTGCTGGACTGCAAGCTCAGTTTAAATGGAAAAGTTGGTGGTTCAACCTCATCTTATAGACATATGGATATTATTCTATCACAGATAACCTTGTACTTCAAGATAAATCTTTAGATTGTTGTTTGAGGATGAATGTGACACTGTTCTTCCATTTTCATTCCTGATATAGTAAACCTTGTGATTGTCAGACTTAAAATGGCCAGTACCAGTCTATTTCAGATCACTGGTGTGGTGTTGTGCATAATGTGCTGGACTGAAAACTTGATTTGAACCATATGGTTGGTGGTTCAAGCTCACCAACTACTCTTTGGAAATGCTATTTGTGGTTTTTATGGTTTGGAACTAACTCGGTAGCATTAAAAACAACAACAATGCTTAAGATATTGATGTTGATGCATTCTGTTTTATTTTCATCAACTTCCAATTTTCCTAGATTCATACTTTATACATTCCATGTTACAATTATTTGCATATATTTACAGCTATTTCTCCTCATTTTGAGTTATGCCTCCTCAGCAAATGAAGGTTTTGCATGCATTACTCCATTGCAATCATCTTGGTCAACTCTACTTTGAGGAGGCAACTCTTCCCTAGTTGCATTTTGAATGCCTTTGTACTTGAGTTTCTCATCCTCCAGTACTATATCCAAGAATCTTCTAATGCTATTCATCATGTTTCACTATTCAATATTCTGGTGCTATTTGACAGTGTTTCATTGCTATTCATTAGGTTTTTTTTTTACATTTTTATTGTGAATTATGTGATAGTTTACAGGGGAGTATATTAGCTTTACATTCATTCTATTTTATTTTGTTTCATTGCAATGATTACAATCCCCTGCATTCATCATCAAACAACCAAAGGATACACCCCCCAAGCCTGCCCCCTGGCTGTCCACACACAGCCCCTCTCCTTTGTTGAGTCTAGAGTCCCCAGGTGCTCCATTTCTCCATGTCATTGTCTCTTCCTCCACCTCTGGTGTCACTGCTTCTCTGGATAGTGTCCCACACTCCACAGGGACCTCAACTTCTGGACTGCAAAATCAAATACTCCCCTCATTTTGTTACAAAACATCTAGTTTTTCCTTTCCAACACTCACAGTTAGTCCTGATAACAACTATTCACTATTGAACTACAAGAGTCTTGTCCCCATCTTCTTTTATCAGCCCCATCCAGACAGCTTGGAAAACACTCAGTGGAGATTCTACCTTTCCCCACACCCTCTGGAACTAGGTTCCCTATTGTAAGCTAGTTATTTCTTGACTTTGTAGTCCCCAATTTTGGGTAGCCAATGTCTAAGTTGCCCTTCCTTATAGACCCTGTGTGCCAAGGGGGTGGGGATGATGGTCGCTGTAATGATTTGTTCCCTCCTTTGATTTACTACATCTACAAACATAGGTCAAGTTCATCAAATTGTAGCAGATTACTCTTTTTTTTCTTCTTTCTTCCTTTAGTTGAATTCTGTTCATGCAGCCATTGAAGCCAGGTCAAATGGGTACTATCTGCAAGTATAGTTGTTCTTGTGCATTTCCCCTCACCTCATATCTGCTAGATGCTTCACACTCCGCTCTAGTCCTCTGTGGCCATGTCCCTGTCCCTGGGCCCAGGAGTTTTCAAGCCTCATCATACTACTGGCCAACTAGGTCTTAATTCAGGTTGACAGGAGTCTATTGAATGTGGTCAGACTTAGCTCATAACTTCATTGCTGATTTTCCCCCACTTCCCTTTATCAGTGACCAATGTGGTCAGCAACAAGACCATATGCCTGCTCATGTATTCCCTTTGAGTCTTAGTTTTGGAAAAGGGTTTGTCCTCAGGGGCCTGACCATTTGCCTTGATGGCTCCCTGGGGAACAACTTGCTTGTTCTTGTAGTAGTCAATCAGACTGCCATTATTGTTTTTTTATTTTTCTTGCTGGTCTTTCTTTCGAGATGTATATTCTGTTCTTCTATCCTTTCAAGGCTGGTTTGCTTGTCCTTTCAAGTGGAAATTTCCCACCTTAGAAGATTCTGAATGGGGATCCTGATTCCACTTATGGTCTTATGCAATACAAAGGCTTCACAGGAAGCCTCCTTCACTGGGCAAGTTCTAGCCCCAGTTTAGGTATTCCAATCAGTTATAGCCTGAAGACAGACTTACAAGCTTTCTATGGTGATATTTTTGGCTATTCCTTTATCTTCCCCTCAAGTGTCTATTTTACAATAGTAGATAAGGGAAACCAAGATTCATAAGACAGCCAAACATCTTAACATTATTTCCCAATTCAAACCATGCCTCAATCCTTGTATCCCAGAGCCCATTTTTTTCAAGGTTGTGCTTACATTATTATTTAACCCTGTCCCACTTAGCCCATGCCTTGTTCTCCCATCTGCCTTGTTCTTCCTTTCCCCTCTCCCAACTAGTGTATTGCCCCACCCTGTCAGCACCCAAACTATCCTGTGTCTATTCCTTACCCTGTGCTCCATCTTTCATTCTTTCCCCTCACTCTACCCCAAACACCCAGGTAACAAGCAAATATTTTCCCCCCTTTTAGTGTGGGAATGTTTTCTTAATCTTTTTCAATAATGATCCTATGCAGTATTTCTCCTTTTGTGACTCACTGATTTCACTCAGAATAATGTCCTCAAGGTTGCTGTTCATTAGGTTTTAAGCTAAACATTCTAAAGTAGTCTGCCTTTCCTTGTGAGTCTGTCTTAGTCTGGAAACTCAGCTGAAACCTGTCCACCATTGGTGACCCTGAGGATATTTAAAATACCAGTGGTATAACTTAAGCATCGCAGCAACATACAAGCCACCATAGTGCCACAAACTGTCAGGTGAGTGGTGTCCAACATATAGGCTAATTATATTAGATCACAAACTGAACTAATTAACATAATATATTGAGTATCATGGTCCAGGAAAATTTACACATACTTTGTGGAACATAGATTAATCCATAACAAAAATCATTTAATTTCATCATTGTTCTAAAAGTCAGGCTCTTTATTTATAGACTTGTAAGACATTTGAGCCCAAAGTAGTAGGAAATAAAAGTTTAAACAAAGTACAGCTCCCAAGAGAATCAGTTAATTCTTTGGTAAAATGTTGGGCAATGCTCTATCATAATATTGATACTTTATACACTCAATGTTTTGCTTTGATTTTAAGCTTTGGATAATTATAATATACATTTATTTCATAAAACCCATCATGTATTGTAAAATCTTGTATTTTGCGTGTGAGGTGTTTAGTTATGGGTTAGATCTTTTCTCCAGGGAAAAAAGCTAACAAAGACCAGGAGAGCTCCATATGGCATTCTTAGCTGTGGTCTTTAAGGAAGAAAATCTTCTTTTCTTCTGAAGTGCCAGTGGGTGAATTCAAACTGCTAATCTTTGGGTTACTGTTGTGTTGTTGTTCATGGCTATCAAATTGATTCTGACATATGATAATCCCGTGCATACAGATAGAACTGCTTCATAGCATTCAAGACTATGATCTTTTAGAAGCAGAGCATCAGGTGTTCATGGAACTTCCGGGTAGGTTCAAACTACCGACCATTAGGATAGTTGCTATTTTTGTTGTTAAGTGCCGTCAAGTTCATTCTGACTCATAGGGTTTCTTTGAAGCAGCTGGTGAGTTTCAACCACCAACCTTGAGATTCAAACCGACCTTGTGGTTCAGTGCTTATCCTACTACCCCACACCAGAACTCCCTGCATCAGTTTAGACAAGACTACACTGTGAGCTACAGCACTGGACTGCAAAGTTGTTTGAACCAGAAGGTTGTCAATTCAAATTCACCAGTCGCTCCTCGGAAACCCCATACAGGATCGCTGAGTCAAAACTGACTCAACGGCATTTAACAACAAGAAGAAAAGTCAGAAAACCATGAGTAGCTGCCTTCATGGTCTCTCTTGTCTTATGGATCCTCTGACTTTGTTATTCTTGCCAAGTGCCATTAGTAGAGTCCAACTCACATGGACCTTTTCAGGAGTGACTGATGAATTTGAACTTCGAACTTGGCATTTCAAACCAACCTTGTGGTCCAGTGCTTATCCTATGAGCCAGACCAAGACTCCCTGTCTGACTTTATAGTATTGTCTAAATTGTCCTTGTTTAGCTCTGTAGAATAAGCACTGGATTGCAAACAGCAAGGAGGCTGGGCCGTACCCACCAATTGCTCCTTGGAATTACAGGGTCACTGTGAGTCGGAGCTGACTCCTGGCACTTAACAATAACAGTAACAGCATATTGTAATAGTCTAAGTTGTTGTTTTTATCAAGTGTTGTCAAATGTCATTGTCAGTTCCAACCCAAAGCAACCCTGTATGGGTGTCCAAAGAGTGGCTGGTAGGTATGAACCACCAATTTTGCAGTTAGCAATTTAGTGTGTATCCTAAAATGCCACACCAGGTAAGTGGTGATAAATGCTTAATGAGGGAAAGACAGTACCAGATGCATACCAGTTGATGCATAAACAGTATTTGAATAAATATACCTAAGCATTACTTAGCGTAGTGGTTACGAATCGGGCTGCAAACCTTAAGGTCAGCGGTTCGAAACTACCAGCCTCTCCGCGGGAGAAAGATGAGGCTTTCTACTCCCGTAAGGATTTACACCCTCGGAAACCCTGTACAGGGTCGCTATGGGTCGAAACCAACTCGACGGCACTTAACAACAACAACAACAAGCATTACTTTAAAGGAAGCAACTGACTTCAAAAGCTACCACTCTCCAAAAGTAAATAACAGATTGATTATTTGATCAATTCTTTTAAAATAATTTCAAAGTTTGTCCAAGGTTATTTTTCGTTCTGACCTGTCTTATCTTCTGTTGTTGCCACATCTACTATTTTATTAATGGCTGCAAATGGAAATGCATTAAAATCTTCTTGGCCATTGTTTTTTTGTATGTGTGTGATTGTACTTGCTATTATCTCTGCCTGGATCACTCACTTCTTTCAGGCTTCTGCTCATGTGGCATCTTCACTCAGGTACTCTCCCTGCTAGGCTTTCTGAAATAGCAATCACATTCTTATCTCTCTCTAGCCTGCTTATCTTTCCCTCGGAGTGACTCATATTAATATCAGTATTTTTATGTCCATAGTACTGATTTTATAAACACTGTATATATTAGTGCATATAATCTCCATCTTATGAAAACCCAAGTGTCTACCTACTGTGTATATAGTGTCTATTTGGCCTCTAAAAAAATGATAACTCAATGAAGATAAAACATTTGTCTGTTTTGATTGTTTCTATAGCCTCAGTTCCTAGAAGTTTACCTGGCAAATAATGGAGTCCTGGCGTGGCACTGTGCGTTAATGCCCTGGATTGAAAAGTCTATTTGAACCACAAGGTTGGTGGTTCACGCCCATCAGTCGCTCCTTGGAAACCCTATACAGGGTTGCTATGGGTTGGAATTGAGTCAATGGTACTTAGCAGCAACAACAACAAGTAACTTCAGCACTTAGAAGTTTGTCTGGCAAATAATAAATAACCAAATTCTGCTTCACCAGCAGGTGGGTGGATGAATAAATTAATATTTGTCGATATAAGAGAAGAAGCATATACTTCTCAGATTGTTTTTTGAATTGTAATTTTCAAATGTACCATTAGTGGCTATAAGTTTGTAATTGTCCTTGTTCCATGAACAAGAAAAATCAATGCTAAACATTGTAATAAGACCCCCAATGAGATAGATTGGCACCTTGGCAGCAGTAATGTGCTCAAGCATAATAATGATTTTAAGGAGGTTGCAAGATCAGGCAATGTTTCATTCTGTTTTGCATGATGGGACTTAACAACCACAAAATAGTAATTATATTGCATCCATGCCTTTTGCCCTCCAACCTCCTAATAAAAATATTGCCACCGTAGTAGATATACTGATACTGATGATTTATCAATAGATTGCCTTTAGAGAGTGAAAAAGATACAGATGTTGGCACACAATAATTTAAAGTGGCCTAGAAAAAGACAGACATGTTTTTAGTAGTTGATGCTTATTTTTTATACATTAAAATATTTTATTTAATTAACCCATCTTGGTGCTACTTTTAAATCGCATGAGATTAAATGCACATGAAATATGATCAGCTGAGTTTCAAAGGATTCACATTAACACTTGCTCTAAAGTTGACTAATAACTTAGAATCTGACCTGTACACACCTGCAGAGTCAGGCATGTCTGAATTGCTTTTGCTAATGTTTCCAGGAAGTTAACTACACATCAGGTACAAGACTTGTTGCTTGGCAACCTCAGGACCAATGCTTACACTTCACTCTGGAGAAATTTCTCTGATATGGGCTATGGGTATTTTGGGAATTCACCTCAGAACACTGTGACCTGGTGTCTATAGTCAAAGCAAGGTTGAAGATAGAGACAATTATTCATAAAATTCATATTGTGACTCTAGTTATTCAGAATCACAGCTTGTTTATTTGAAATAATAAACATCAGATTGTATTTTATCCTCAAAATCACAATTACTTAATGAGTATGAAGAATCTATACCTTTTACAGGCTGAAGCAAAGTACTAATTTTTAACTTATGGTTCAGTGACAGATATTGGATTGTCAGAGTTATATACTTACTTCTTTCCACAGCTGGAATGATCTGACATTGTTAAAGATAGTTGTGGCTAACAAATTTACAATGCTTACATAAGCAAGTGTTTTATTAGGCAGTTGATAGTTAAATCATCACAAGGATTGTAAGAGGTAAATGCTATTATTTCATTGCACAACTGAGAAAACTGAAACACAAAGAGATTAAGTAACTTCAAGAACTTTCACAAGGTCGAGATTAATGGTTAAACTAGGATTTTGGGTCCATGAAGTTTGACTCTAGATTTTATCTTCTTAAGGCTCTTGAGTCAATTCTGCCTTCAATGGGGATTTAAGAAATTCTAGGCTAACACACCAGTGACTTCAGTGAATTTACTTGTTGCTAGGCAAGCGCTAACCTTATGGCCTAACTCTGACAATTGGATTTCTACATTGTTCCTGAGGCTAAATCCCCACCTACTAGCAACATTCTGTTTTCCAAGTTCTGATTCTTCCCAATGTAAATAATATACTCTGCTCAGCCATTTCACAAGTTAGAAATTAATAGACCGGTTCACTTATTTGATACATATCAAATAAGTGTTTCTATTGTGCTTTTGACAGGAATACAAAAATAACAATTCAAAGAAGCATGATTATAAGTAATTAAAACAGTCATTGTTGTCATCAAGACTTTGTGATTTAACCCATCTAATTTTTTTTTAATTAAAAAAATACAATAATAATAAAACTACTAACTAATTAAAAGAAATCCTAGTAGTGTAGTGGATTATGAGCTGGAGTGCTAAACTCAAGGATAGCAGTTTGAATCCATCAATCACAACACAGGACAAAGATGAGTCTTTATGCTCCCATAAAGATTCACAGCATGGGAAACCCTATACAAGCTATGAGTTGGAAATGACTCGAGCGCACACAACTACCACCACCACTGCCTAACTGTGTGGTTATGAGGATGAAATGAAATAATGGAGGCAAAAAGTCTTTCCTGAGAAAGACTAATTACTTAGTAAAGAAATGCGTGATTCAGTCCTCAATATCACAAGATAATATGTGTGTCTAGGAGCACCATAGTCTCACATATTATCACTCTTCTGTGTGGTAAAGGTGATTATAGAGATATGCACCAACATTCAGAGAAATCATTTGTGGCTACCAGGAAGGAGGAGGTGATATTTGAACTGGGTCTTAAAAGTACCATGGGGAGGTAGTTAGATAAAGGGAAGGAGGGCAACAAGCACAAGGGATGGGGAAAGTAATTCTAGGTAAAAGTGTCACCACAACTCAACATTATAGAGTTAAACAAATATTTATTAAGTGCATACTATATACTGGGGTCCTGTTGTGGCACTGTAGGATAAGCACTGGACAGCAAAACACAAGGTTGGATTTTTGAACCCACCAGACACTCCTCATAAACCCTATACAGAGTTGCCATAAGTCAGAAAGGACTCCAAGACACTTAATAAGAACTCTGTGCTGAGCATTGTTGACAGTGATGGGAATACAATGAACATAACAGAATCCCTGCTTCTATGGAAGTTAGAATTCAATAAGAGAAACACATATAGGCAAATATATGTCAAATAACTTGTGTGATATATGAATATTTGAAAATTATATAAAGTAAAATTAAAAAGGGTAAATGAAAAAGCTAAAATGAAAAGAATACTTTTTGTATATGAAGATAAGGTATTTTTACTCATAAAATATTTGCATCATGACTTGAAGGACAACGGAAGAAAGCCTTGTAAATAGTTGGTGGGACAAGCACTGCAGATAAAATTATTAGTAATTGAACAAGGTCTAATTTAGAGCATACAACAAGGAAGATAGCATATCAGAAGAAAGTTAGTCAGTGGAAAAACTGTAGAAGATGTGGTCAGAAAGGTGGCAATGGCATGGATTTTTTTTTCAATTTTAGGTAACATCTTGGGTGAGGTTGTAGCCAGAATGTGGCACAAATTGTTGAGTTACTGATATTGTTTATTAAGGTCTGTATATGAGCTTATTTGCACATTATTCTCAAAGAATCGAAGAACATTAAAGGCATTGTTGTTGTTGTTTTTAAGTACTGTTGAGTCAGTTCCATCTCATAGTGAACTTGTATAGAACTTCCAAGGAGTGACTGGTAAGCTTGAACCACTGAACTTGTGGTTCAAACCGACCTTACAGCCCAGTGCATTAACCTGCAACCCTACACCAATACTCCATATTGAAGGCATAAAGGGAATCTCTGTAATCTATTATGACCAATTTTCATATTTGCTATTCTGTTGCAATGTTTAAACAACAGCACAAATAGTAATGAATTAAGTACAATAGTGAGTGCTTACATGTTATAGATTGGTTTTGTTTTTCAGTCTCAGGAAGAGATGATAAAAACCAAAGCTTACAGAAGTAAAATGGTGTCCATGCCAGAGTGGTATCAATTCAGCTCTGCTCTCATAATGTCCAGGAAGGTGCATTAACAAAACTAACAATAGAGTGTGGGATGAAATGACCATTATACCTTCTATTGTATCTCCCCTGTTTTATTTTGTTAGAGTGCATGTATACATGCGTGCATGTGTGTGTGTATGTGTATTATATACTATGTAGGTAGATGCAACAGTGGATGATTATGGTAGTTTTAATAGAACAGGTAAATATGACATAATGAATTTAAGGAGACTGGCAATATCTTACAATTCTCACAGATTGAATTATGAATATGTCAAGATCAAGTGTACATTGCTTAGTCTTAAAAGTTTGGAGGTTTTAAGGCATGAATGGTTCTTTCAGAGGCAGATTCAAATCAACAAAAGTCCATCATCTGTCAGTTTGTCATACTGTGGTGGCTTGTATGTTGCTATGGAAGCTGTGCTATGGGTATTTTAAATAATAGCAGGTCACCCATGGTGGACAGCTTTCTGCTGAGCTTCCAGAAGAAGACAGATTAGGAAGAAGCAGAAATGGACTGCTTCCAAAAATTTAGTCATTGAAAAACTTATGAATGGTCATCACCAGAATACTGAATATTGAAACATGCGTAAAAGAATATTGTCATATATTGTGTTGGAGGATAAGCCCCTCAGGTTGGGAGGCATTCAAAGTATGACTGGGAAGAGCTGCCTTCTCAAAGTAGAGTTAGTTGACCAATATGATGTGAATAGAACAAAGCCTTTGGGACCTTCATTTGTTTATAGGGTACCACTCAAAGAAGGGAAACAGCTGTAAACATCCATTTATAAACAGAACATGGGATATATGAAGTATGAATTTATGAAAATTGGAAGTTATCAAAAATGAAATGGAACACAAAAACATTGATATCCTAGCCCATTTAGTAAACTGAAATGGACTGGCATTATCCATTTTTGAATTTGATAATCACATGTTTTACTATGACAAGAATGACAAATTGAGGAGAAATGGCATTGCATTCATCATCAAAAAGAATATATCAACACCTATCTTGAAATACAAAGATGTCTGTGACAGGATAATATTCATATGCCTACAAGGAACACTATTTAATACCACTAACATTCAAATTTACACACCAACCACTCAAGACAGTGTTCATGAAATTGAAGAATTCTACCAACTTCTTCTGACTGAAATTGATCAAACATGCAAACAAGATGTGTTGATATTTACTGGAAATTGGATTGCAAATGTTGCAAACAAAAAGGAAGGATCAGTGCTTGGAAAATATGATGTTAGAGATCACATTAAAGAAATTTGCAAGAACAATGACATTTTCATTGCAAATACATTTTTAAAAGAACATAAAAGACAACTATACACCTGGACCTCACTAGATGGAATAAACTGAATTATTTCAGTTTATTTTGGAAAATCTCCATATCATCAGCCAAAACAAGGCCAGGAGCAGACTGTGGAACAGACTATTAATTGCTCATATGTAAATTCAGGCTAAAGCAGAAGAAAATTTAAAAAAGACCAAGAGAACCAACATATAACATTGAACATATCCCATCTGAATTTATGGATCATCTGAAGTACAGATTTGGTGCATTTGACGCTAAACACTAAAGACCAGAGTAGTTGTGGAATGACATCAAGTACATCATATAGTACAAAAGCAAAAGGTCATTAAGAAGACAAGATAGAAGGAAAAGAACAAAATGTGTGTTAGAAGAGACTCTGAAACTTGCTCTCTAACATAGAGATGCTAAAGTAAATGGGACAAGTGAGAAGGTACAAAAGTTGAATAGAAAATTCAAAAGGCAGCTCCAGAACACAAAGTCAAACATTTCATTATAAATGTGAAAAAAGACCTTGAGTTAGAAAACCAAAAGAAAATAATACACTCAGCATTTCTTGTGCTGAAAGAACTGAAGAAAAATTCAAACCTTGACTTGTGATATTGAATAATTCTATGGACAAAATATTGAATGATACAGAAAGCATGAAAAGAAGATGGAAGGAATAGGAATACACAGAGTCACTGTAAAAGAAAGAGATGTTTGAATATTTATCATTCAATTATATCAAGAGGTAGCATATAATCAAGAGACAATGATACTGAAGGAAGAAGTCTAAGGTGCATTGAAAGCATTGGCAAAGAACAAGGGTCCTGGACACTGATGGAATACACACTGAAATTTTTCAACAAACTGATGCATTCACTCATGCATACCAAGAAATTTTGAAAATTTTGCCAACTGAATGGAAGAGAGCCATATTTGTGCCTAATTTGAAAGAAAGGTGACCCAACAGAATGCAGAAATCATCAGACAATATCATTAATATCTCATGCAAGGAAAAATTTTGCTAAACATTAAAGAAAAAAAAAAGGCTGAAACCATACCTTGTACATTGATAGAGAACTCCCAAACATTCCAGCAGGATTCAGAAGAGAACAAGGAATGAGGGATATCATGACTGATATCAGATGGATCTTTGCTGAAAGTAGAGAATGCTAGAAAGATATTTACCTGTTCTTTATTAACAACACTTTCAATTATGTGGATCATGATAAGCTATGTGGAAAATGAGTATTCTGGAACACTTAATTGTGCTCATGAGGAACCTGTACATAAACCAAGAGACAGTTGTTCAAACAGAACAAGGAAACACTGAGTGGTTTAAAATTAAGGAAGGTGTGGATTGGGGATATATTATTTCACCATACATATTCAATATTTCTACTGAGCAAATAATCCAACAAACTGTATGATATGAAGGAAAACAAGGCATCAAGATAGGAGAAAGAATCTTGAACAACCTGTGATATGCAAATGATAACAACCTTCTTTGCTGAAAGGGAAGAGGACTTCAAACACTAGTAAAGGTCAAAGATGATCATCATGTATGGGTTCCACCTCAATGTAAAGGAAATAAAGGTCCTCACCACTGGACCAATAAGCAACATCCATATAAATGGAGAAAAGATTGAAGTTGTCAAAGATTTCATTTTGCTTGTATCAGTCATCAACATTCATGGAACAACAATCAAGAAATCAAACGTCGTACTGCATTAGGCAAATCTTCTGCATAAGACCCCTTAAAAATGTTGAAGAGCAAAGATATCAGTTTGATAACTAAGGTGACCCTGATCAAGCCATGGTATTTTCAATATCCAATATGCAAGTGAAAGTTTAACAGTGAGTAAGGAAAACAGTAGAAGAATTGATACTATTTGAGTTATGCTATTATGTTGTTGTTGTTGTTAAGTGCCATCGAGTCGGTCCCGACCCATAGGAAAATATTAAAAGTACCATGGACTGCCAAAAGTATAAACAAGTCTATGTTGGAAGAAGTACAGCCAGACTGTTTTCTGGAAGCCAGGATGGCTAGACTTCATCTCTAATACTTCAAACCAGTTCCTGGGAAAGAATACATTTGTTTCTTTCAGGAGGGACCAGTTCCTGGGAAAGAATACATTTGTTTGATAAAATGGAGGGTCAGAGAGAAGGAGGAAAACCGCCAATGAGACAGATTAGCACAGTGGCAGCAGCTATGGGCACAAATGTAACAACAATTGTGAGGTTGGTGTAGGACTGGGCAGTGCTTTGTTCTGTTGTGCATAGGGTCACTATGAGTCTATTCTGACTCAATCTCATCTGACAACAACAACATAGTCACAGATATTGAGGTACTAAATCATAAATTCAATTTATTAATGGACAATGGCAATAATTAAACAAGGGAATTTGCTACATGAATTTTTTTATCCAATTCAATATTCTCCGATGGGCACTCAACATGAGACCTGGAAAGTATTGAGAAGGTTACAAGTAATTAAAAATAAACATTAGAAGTATTTAATATATTTAATAAGTTTTTTATTTATTTCAATTTGATTTAATGTAATAAGTATTTAATAATATCAAGTTAAGATTGGTGATGTCATGACACAGGTATATTGAAATTTTATACTTTCTTTCTACTAAACAGTTCTCAAATTACTACTGTTAATATTTATCCAAGAATTTCTCCATTTTTCGTGATTTTATGATCAAACAGCTTCCCTTCTTCTTTTTCTTCATATTTTTACTATACCTTATCAATAGACAGGAATCTAATATGACCCATTTATTACATGACAACACTTTTAAGATAACATAGTCTATCTAGAATAATTTTAAAAAACTATTGTACCTATTACTTGCATCTCTCTGAATATATTAATTTGAATCCACTCCCTAATCCACATCAGAAATGCACAAAATGAATTCCCTTTCTTTTCTTCTATTTTCTCACATACTGCAGATGCCTTGAGCTTCCCAACATCTTCTTACTTTCAGCTTTTCCCTGAAACAACCAAAGATATCTTGCCTGTATGTAATATGTACTTCCTGTCTACCCCATGACCTGAAGTGTCTTCCATCGCTAAGAGTGACTTTTTATATTTATATTCCTTCCTACCAGCTGTGCCATGTGGATTTTCAAGGGTATAGGAAATATTAGCTTTCCATGCTTTAGTCTCCATTAGTCTGCAACAAGCTGAGTTAGCAGCACACTTTGGGATGCATTTCTTCTTAGACTCAACCTGCTTTTTCTAGGAGAAAGTCTAGTAAAAAATTTACAGTATGAATTCTGGTAAGCAAAATTATCCATCTTTATATATATATGAATGCATTTAATAAGGTTATTAACTATCAGAACAAGGTTTTTTAAGGCCACCCTACTTATCTCTGCTCTACGACATCACTAGTAAATAAATAATATAGCACAATCATCTGAGGGAAATACTGTTTTCTTCATATTCTAAATCTTGAGTGACATTTCACTGGAGTTCCAGACCTCTGGACTCAGTAATTGTCCAAAGGGTCAGTTAATAGTTCTACAACACTCCTATATTTACCACCCTTCGGTACACTTCAGTTGTATCTCCAGCAGAGTAGATTTAATTCATGTTGTTGTTGTTGCTATCAGGTGCCATTGAGTCAGAACCGACTCATAGTGACCCCATGCACAGCATAACAAAACAATGTCCGATCCTGGGCCAACCTCACTACCGCCGCCCCCTTGATGCCATCAATGATGTCACCTGGCTGATCCATCTCGTTGGGGGTCCTCCTCTTCTTCTCTGACCCTCCACCTTACCCAGCATGACATCCTTCTCCAGCGACTGTTCTCTCCAGACAATGTGTCCAAAGTATGAGAGACGAAGCCTAGCCATCTTGGCCTCCAAGGAGCACTCTGGTTGCACTTCTTCCAAAACAGATCTATTGGTTCTTTTGGCAGTCCATGACACTTTTAACATTCT
>NW_006408553.1:19816137-19819842 GCF_000296735.1 Chrysochloris asiatica | reverse complement strand
TCTCTGTCAATGTATGATTGTAGCCGTTTCTGTATTACCTTGAGCAAAACTTTACTCGCTTGAGATATCAAAGAGATTGGAGGCTGAGCTGGAGAACTGCGGTCACGGATAGCGGTTTTGGCGTGTTACACCTCCCTCTGTCTTATCACACGGTTCTTCTGCGTGATTTCGAGTCCAGCGGGCTCAACCCGTAGTCATGGACTCCCAGAAAGAAGCGCTACAAAGGATTATTTCAACCCTGGTAAATAAAAGTGATGAAATTCAGAACTTTATTGATACACTCAATCATACATTGAAAGGTGTTCAGAGTCAGCTTAGTCAATGTAATAATGCCCTGGAGAACTCTGAAGAATTGCTAGAGTTTGCTACACGATCACTAGACATAAAGGAACCTGAAGAATTTTCAAAGTTCCAAGAGCTCCAGAAACAGATTTAATTCATAAATTCCTGAAATCTTTCTTGAAAGTACTATGGTAGCCAGTAAATCAAACTTTTCTCTTATTTAGCTGCTAATTCCAATCCAACATACTTTTGGAAAAAGAGAATGCATTCCAGCTTGATATCATCAAACTGGATGCTGAGATTTTACATACAATCTTCCAGATAAAATCCACTCATTGGCATTACTTTCAAGGAAAACATTTAATGTATTGAGATTTTGCAGAAAATAAATCAAATAGCAACACACTTGAGATTTTGAGATAAAAATAGTTGACACCAGGTTGAGGAGATCTTAGTTTCCAAACTCTCTAGTCATCCACTGATTATTTTATGTCCCTTTATGTAAATATCTAACATAATTAGTGTATACAGTCATAACATGGAACCTCTTTTACTAATTCATTTGAACATGTTTTTCACTTTTTCTTTATTTCTGACCTTGGGGTTCCATAGCTTTCATTTGTATAACATTGTTAAGTGTTACTTGACAAACAAAACTGTTTTTCCAGTGTTATACTTTTGTCTCTCTTTTTAACAATAACTGGAATGCTACCTCTGCCCATACTGACTTTCCTATTCTTTGTGAGCTCAGCCCTCAGAAACATAACTTTTGGCAAACATACATGGGCAAGAATCTACTAAACTATCCATAGTAAAGCAAATTAATCATGTAACAAACTATAATAATGAAGGGTAAATCCTATTTACATAAATAAGATAATATTTTAAATATAAATTTCATAATCAATTGAACAGTTAGGTCATTCATAAGTAAGAAATAAGGGCTATTAAGTGGCTCAAACACTACTCAACTGTCAATTTGTCTTACAGTGATGGCTTGCATGTTGTTATAATGCTGGAAGCTATGACACTGGTATTTAAAATATCAGCAGGGTCAGCTATGGTAGATCAGTTACAATGGACCATCTGTACTAAGACAGACTAAGGAGAAGAGGCAGATAGTTCCTGAATGGTTAGCATACAGATTGAATAAGTATAGTGAAAGAATACAACTCTGGCTCACATCTTTCTTAATTGTAAACCATTCAGTGTTCCCTTGTTCTGTTTGAACAATTGCTTCTTGGTCTATGTGCAGGTTTCTCATAAGCTCTATTTAATTTTCTGGAATTCTCATTCTCTTCAATGCTGTCCATAGCTTGTCATGATCTACACAATCTTAAGTCTTTGCATAGTCTATAAAGCACAGGTAAATATCTTTCTGGTATTCTCTGTTTTCAGCCAAGATCCATCTGATGTCAGCAATGATATCCTTCATTTCACATCCTCTTCTGAATCCATCTTGAACCTGTGGCAGTTCTCTGTCAATGTACAGTTTCAGTTGTTTTTAGATTATCTTTAGCAAAATTTTACTTTCATGCGATATTAATGATATTGTCCAAAGATTTCTGTATTCCATTGGATCTCCTCACTCTGGAATGGATACAAATATGGATGTATTCTTGTCAGTTGGCCAGGTAGCTGTCTTCCAAATTTCTTAGCATATGTAAGATCATGCCTCCAATGCTGCTTCAGTTTGTTGAACTCTTTCAATTTGTAGTCCATCAATTCCTGGAGCCTTGTTCTTTGCCAAGTGGACTGCTTCCTTCAGTGTCATTGTCTCTTGATTGTATGCTATGTCTTCAAATTGTTGAACATCAACTGTGTATTTTGATACAGTGATTGTCAATTCCTTCCACCTTCTTTTGATGCTTTCTGCATCATTCAATATTATAATCGAGGCTTGAATTTTTTTTCAGTTCCCTCAGCATGAGAAATGCTGATCTTGTTCTTCCTTTTTCATTGTCTGATTCCTGATCTTGAACTTTTCATTATAATATTTTACTTTGTCACCTTGAGCTATCTTTTCACATTTTCATTCAGCTCTTTTATGCCTTCATTTCTCCCATTTTCTGTAGCATTTCTATGACTGAGAACATGTTTCAGAGTTTCTTCAGACATCCATTTTGTTTATTATTTCTTGATTACTTTTTTAATGACTTTTGCTTTCTTCCTATATGATGTTCTTGATGTTATCCCACAACTCTTCTGGTCTTTGGTCTTTAGTGTCTAATGCATCAAATCTGTTTTTGAGATGATCTGTAAATTCAGGTGAGATATGTTCAAGGTCATATTTTGGCTCTCTTGGACTTGTTTTAATTCTCTTCAGCTTCAGTCTGAATTTTCATATAAACAATTGATGATATGTTCCACAGTTGGACCCTAGCCTTGTTTTGTTAATTAGAATGCAAAGTTTGGAATCGAAGAAGAAGGCTCCATAGTTGGAAAATATGGCCTTCGTAATAGAAATAATCCTGGAGCTCATATGACACAATTTGAAAAGGCCAATCATTTATTCATTGTAAAAACTTTTTTTAACAACATAAATGACAGCTATAGACACTGACCTCACTAGATGGAATGCACAGAAATCAAATTGACTACATCTGTGGGAACATTTGGTGGGAAAGTTCCATATAATCAACCAAAACAAGGCCAGTGGGAAACTGTAGAACAGATCATCCATTGTTTGAACACATCCTACCTGAATTTAGAGACCATCTGAAAAGCAGATGTTGCCTTTGAGTTATGGTTGCATATGGTATTTGAGGAAAATATTAATAGTACCATGGACTGCCAGAAGAACAAACAAAACTGTTTCTTTATTTCTCACTCTTACCCTTCATACTCAACTCACTGAAAATGTCATGTAAATGAACATCTTTCTTTGACACACTTTTTTTTTAAGTATTTATTGTGCACTGAGTGATAGTTTACATGGGAGTTTTGCACTCATCCTATCATATTTATTTCATTGCAGTGATTACAATCCCTTCCATGCACCACCATTCAGCAATATTTGCTTCTATTATCTCTGGAGTTTTTGTTTGTTTCTGATGTACACAAAAACACTCAGGAATATATAATCATTAAAACCACCAAAGGCACATTCTGCATGCCTGTCGCACACAGCCTTTCTTTTCCCACGAGTCTAGAGTCTTCAGCTGCTCTATCTCTCCATGTCATCATCTTTGCCTCCATCTCTGATGTCGCTGCTTCTCTGAATAGGGTATCACATTCTGCTTGTGCACTTCTCCCTTGATGGTCCTAAGGCCCTCCGTTCCTGGACTGTAAGAGTAACTATTCCCACCTTTATGTTACATGGACCAAGAGGCAGTTGTTCGAACAGAACATGGGAACACTGGATGGTTTAAAATTAAGAAAGGTGTATGACAGGGTTGTATTTTTTCACCATACTTATTCAAC
>NW_006408553.1:19813323-19815477 GCF_000296735.1 Chrysochloris asiatica | reverse complement strand
ATATTGTCAGGAGGGACCAGTCGCTGAAGAAGGATATTATGGTTGTTAAAGTGGAGGGTCAGAAAAAAAGAGGAAGACCTCCAGTGAGATGGATTGGCCAAGTGGCAGCATCAATGGGCTCAAATGTGGCAACAATAGTGAGGTTGGCCCAGGATCAGGCAGTGTTTCATTTTGCCCTGCATAAGGTTGCTATGATTTGGCACAGACTAGATGGCACCTAACAACAACAATGTTACAAAACTTCTATCTTTACAGTTGTGACAATCACAATTAGTCATGATAACAATTACTGACTATTGAATCTCCTTTCAACAGACTCATCTAGACAAGATGAAAATGACTCAGTGGGAATTCTTCTCCCTGAACTCTGAAACTAAACTCCCTCTTGAAAACTTGAAATTCAGTTACTTCATGCCTTTCTAGCCCCATCCCCATTTTAGGTAGCCAATGTGTAAGTTGCCCTACCCTATCAACCCTGTGTACAGAGGTGTATGTTTAAACCTTGATGTGAAGACTCCTTCCCTCTCAGTTGATATTTTGAGCTAGTTCATCAATAAGTATAGGTTAAGTTCATCAAATTGTAGCAATTTATACTTGTTTCCTTTATCAAATTTCTTTATCTTCCTCTATTCGAGTTCTGATCATCAAGCCATCGAAGCAAGGTCAAATGAGTAGTAGCTGCAAGTTTGATCATTCTTGTGCATCCCACCTCATTTCAGATCAGGCTGGATGCTTTATACTCAGCTATAGCCCTCTATGTCTAGGTCCTTGTCCAAAGGCTTATGAGACTTCAGGTCTCACCACACATTGGACCAACCAGCCTTTCCTCTTCTCTCTCTCACCTCCAGGTTGATGGGCATATTTAGAATCTGGTCAAACTCAGTCCATATTCTGCATTGCTGCCTTCTGCCCTCTTCAACTCACCAGTAGACTAACATGGTTGCCAGCAATTGTACATGCCTATTTGAACCTTTGAAATACTTGTAAACACATCTTTACCATCCAGATTCTGGTGTAGTGCTGTAGGATATGCACTAGATTGCTAATCATAAGGTCAGTGGTTCGAAACCACCAGCTGCTCCTTAGAAATTCTATTCAGGGTAACTATGCATTGGAACTAACTTGAGGACACTTAAAACAACAATAATCTTCCCTTCTGCTCCCATCCCTGAGAACCATCAAAGAATGTACCTTGCAGTGTGAAAAGTTTTTTGTTGTTTTTTTTAAACTTTTTAATTTTACTTCAAGGAATACTTTTATTACTTTTTGCTACTAAATTCTTCCACTAATATTATTAGAACTGATGCCAATGCCAAAATTTTGCAGGGCCATCTGATACAATATTGTCAAATTCTTTGCTAATGCATAAATATCCACTTCAAAATCAAAAGCTAGATGATTAAGTGTTCACAAAGCACAACTTTTGTGAACACTTATCATATAACTTGTTTCTCTGAAGTGCTAGTCTTGAACTCAGAAAACTTATAATCCTGTTAAGAACAATATTGATTTTAAACGACAAATTTCTGAGGATGTGAGGGTGTCACTCACACATAATCCACATTTAAATAATGCATACTGTTCTCATTGGACAATAGGGGCATGAGAAGATGTTAGACTGGATTTCAGAAGTCTTGACATGAAATATGAAGAGGTTGAGTAGAATTCATTATTCAAAACAAATGGCTTCAGTAGCTAAACATATACACATTACCAAAACTACCTTTTACATGGACAGTTTAAAATAGTTGTTATGGGTACTATTTTAGCTATTCCCCCTAATTATGATCCATATTTATCTATCAATTCCAGACTTTGAGTTAACATTCAATGGTCCTGGAATTCTTTAATCATTGTTGTTGTTAGATGCCATTGAGTTGGTACCAACTCATAGCGACTCCATGCACAATAGAACGAAACACTGCCTGGTCCTGGGCCAACCTCACAATTGTTTCCATGCTTGAGCCCATTGATGCTGCCACTTTCCCAATCCGTCTCTTGGGGGTCTTCCTCTTTATCTCTGACCTTACCAAATGTGATGTCCTTCTCCAGGAACTGGTTCCTCCTGACAATATGTCCGAAGTATGAGAGATGAAGTTTGGCCATCCTGGCCTGCAAGAAGCACTCTGGCTGCACTTCTTCCAACACAGATCT
>NW_006408553.1:19811207-19812948 GCF_000296735.1 Chrysochloris asiatica | reverse complement strand
TGGAAACCCTATACAGGGTCACTATCGGTCGGAACCGACTCGACATCACTTAACAACAACCACACTATAAGAGATTCAAATCAGTTCATACTCTCACATACACAGAGTCATGCATACTACATAGCTCAGTATGGTTAAAATTATTCAAATATGATGTGTATCAAAAATAACTTGGGCGTTACAAAAGGGCAGTTAGTTTTTCCTAGTATGGGTTTATCAAATATTGCATTTCCCATGACTCTATAAGTGATTCAAACTAGAAGAAGCCTTCACAAAAAACAGCACAGCACTGTTCATACTCACACATACACACGCACACTTACTACATAGCCTAATATGGTTAAAAACATTTGAATATTAATATTTTCTGAAAATAACTTTAGAGTCATAAAAGAGCAGTCTGAAGGGTGCATG
Source organism: Chrysochloris asiatica (assembly GCF_000296735.1). Taxonomy (NCBI): domain Eukaryota; kingdom Metazoa; phylum Chordata; class Mammalia; order Afrosoricida; family Chrysochloridae; genus Chrysochloris; species Chrysochloris asiatica. Next base: position 19,812,534 of record NW_006408553.1, on the reverse strand, counting down.
TGTAGGGAGGGAGCTGAATTATATTACTTGCTATAATAACACTGGCCTGCTCTCTACTTTATTTATTTTTTAGTGTAATGGGGCCAGGATCAGCCTTGATTTCTCTTCCTTGAACTAGACGTCTGATCTGAAGCTACTAAATGGCTAGGAGAATCCTGGGGCATATATACAAAGTTACACAGTATAGCTGTTATATAGTTTTTGGCTTGTCTCTTAGAGAAATTGTTGTTATTGTTAAGTTCCATTGAGTCAGTTCTGAAATATAGAGACACTGTTAAGGGTTTCTGAGGTGTGTCTGGTGGGTTTGAACTGCAAAGCTTGTGATTAGTAGTCAAGTGCTTATCTTACTGTGCCATACCAGGACTCCACAGAGAAACTGTTGTTTTTATTATGTCATGGAGTAGGTTCTGACTCATAACGACCCTTTATAGGATTTCTGAGTAGTGGCTGGTTAGTTTGAACCACAAACCTTGCAGTTGAAACCAACCTTGCAGTACAGTGCATTAACCTGCAGCACCACACCAGGATGACCCACTAAAAATCAGAGGAATGATGTGAGATCAATTCTAGATTTGCATAAACTGAACTTTAGAAAGTCCTAATATTTAAAGTGGGATAACTATGTAAAAACCATCTCCAAGCTGTTTGACAGCCTTATGAATATGCAGATAAGAAAACAAAGACTGACTTCCAGGGGTTCCTAGTAAATACATCAGTGGGAATATGCAACCAAAAGGAAGGATTTAAGCCCATACAGTATTTTTCTAAGTACAACATTTAGAGACAAGTTTTATTGTAATGCATTGAATCTATTGAGTATTCAAATCAGTTGATAGCATTTTAAAATCACAGTTATTTTGACATTTCTTATTGAAAGCAATAGAAAAGCAACCAGAAGTAATAAATTTGTTTGTGAAAAGCAGCCTTGCTCATCATTGTACATTGTTATAACTAGGACAAAATTATGCAGTAAATTTACAGATGTATTGCCTTTATCTTCAGCAATGGCCAGCTTTTTCCTGTTTACTTTAAGCATGCTTGTAATGGTGCATTGCTTGCATTTTAATAACCACTGCATGGGCATATACTTAAACTGAACTATATCTACTATAGGACAAAGCTCAGGTTATTTCAATGAATGGCATGTCTTTGCAAACCCTGGATTTGCAGGAAGTTCTTAATTTGGTGTTTTGACAAATTCTAGGAAATCATTAGGTATAAATGCATAGCTCTGTCTGAATAACCGACCTATTTCTAAAGTATATAGAGAGGCAAGTTTGTCTGAATTACTCCTGGAAAACTAGCTTGTTTTTCTTTAAAATACATA
>NW_006408553.1:19803683-19811107 GCF_000296735.1 Chrysochloris asiatica | reverse complement strand
GAACCCATACTAAAGATCCTAAGGTATGCTTCTTATTCCTGGAGCTCAGGAGTTTGACTAGCATAGCTCTGATCATCTCTTTGTTCAGGAGACTTATAATTCCCTATCTTCTTCCTTGATGTTGATACAGCTATGTAATTATACTTTATGTAATATTGGACTTGGGTAAATCACAAGGAAGGAACTCTCATTTGTCTGTCTTTAAAGCATGAAAAAAAAATTTCTGAATGTTTAATATAAAATAAAAGAGGAAATTTAACTCTAGTATTTTGTAACTTCAAGAAAAAGAAATTTCAGGGCAGTTTTATCATTGAGTTTTACAAATGAGAAAGAATAAAGTCAACAGATCCTTGAATGTTGGTGTGTGTCTTAGATTGAGAGTGAGTGAAATGTCTTGATTCATAGAACCCTTTGGAGATTTCATTGTTGAGGCTCTACTTAACAGTGATTAATTCCTGGCACAATAGAATATAGGCAGGCAACTGAATTTAAAGAAGGACTGGGTTAATTTCCTAGGTGAGAATAATAATTCTTCTGTTACCCTCCCTCAACTTTTCACTTCAGTCTTCTTTCCCTCTCCACTATGGTGCAAACTAGACATTAGTGAAGTGAAGTAAGTTGTAGATTGGTAGTTCTCTGTGGGCTACAAGTAGTTGGTAGCAGAGGAGACAACTTTTCGGGAGCAGTGTGTTCCCATCTCTCATTACAGACTTAAAAAATAATATATCCCAAAGGCTACAGAAATGTCAAATGGTATTTGCGGTGCATAGCCTGCTTCTTCTTTCCTTTCAAATGCCTGATAACCAGCCACAACTAAGATGAGGACATCATTGGCTAGAAAGTCCCTCTTGTTCATCTGGAATGGGGTTTTTATCTTCATCTCCTCAATTCTCTTCTCCCAACTTGCGCTGTCTCTAGTGCTTTTTATTTTCATGAAGGGTTTTATTATCCCAAGCTGCTACCCAGACTAAAAATAATGAGTCCACCTTTGAGACTGCCTCTCATCTCAATTTCATTCCCATATTTCATACTTTATTGACTTTGCTTTCAAAATATTCATGAATATGCTTTACTTTCTTGATGTTTCACTGTCCTCTATCACTGTATTTCAAAATATTATCTTTCTTTCTTGAGTATCCTCTTCTTTCCTGCATCCCAGCATTACAGTAGCTTTTCTCACACACTCAAACTTTTACTAATCTAACACTTCAGTTACCACTGAAGAAATTTAAACTAGTCCACAAGCACCTAAATATGACCTTGAACATATCCACTTGAATTTGGAGATCATCTAAAGAACAGGTTTAATGCATTAGACACTAGTGACAGAAGAGCAGAAGAGTTGTAGGGTTACATCAAGAATATTAAATGGGAAGAAAACAAAAGGTCACTAAGTAGACAAGAAAGAAGGAAAAGACCAAAGGGAATGTCAGAAGACACTCTGAAACTTACTCTTTAGATTAAAGATGCTAAAATAATTGGAAGAAATGAGGGGGTAAAAGAACCGAAGAGAAAATGTCAAAGGTCAGCTTAAGAAGACAAAGTCAAGTGTTATAAAGAAATGTGCAAATACCTGGAAACAGAAAACCAAAAGGGAAGAACATGTTAAGCATTTCTCAAGCTGAAAGAACTGAGGAAAAGAGTCAAATCTCTGCTTGCAGTATTGAAGGGTTACATAAACCAAGAGGCAGTTGTTCAAACAGAACAAGAGAATATTGAATGGTTTAAAATTAGGAAATATGTACACCCGAGTTGCATTTTTTCATTTTACCTATTCAATCTGTATACTGAGCAAATAATTCAAGAAGAAGGTGGCATCAGGATTGGAGGAAGACTCATTAAGAACCTGTGATAGGCAGATGATACAACCTTGCTTCTTGAAAGCAAAGAGGGCTTAAAATATTTGTTCATAAAGATAAAAAACCACAGCCTTCTCTATGGGCTGCACCTCAGTGTAAGGAAAACAAAACTCCTCACTACTGGAATAGTAAATAACATCAAGATGTATGGAGAACAGATTGAAGTTGTCAAAGGTTTCATTTTGCTTAGATCAACCATCAACACTCATGGAAGCAGCAGTCAGGAAATCAAATGGCATATTGAATTAGGCAAATTTGCTGCACAGACCTTTTTAAAGTGTTCAAGAACAAAGACGTCAGTTTGAAGACTAAGGTTAGCCTGACCTAAGCCATAGTATTTTCAACAACCTCATATGCATATGAAAATTAGACAATGAATAAAAAGGAACTTAGAAGAAATGATACATTTGTGTTATGGTGTTTTAGGAGGATATTAAATATGCCACGGACTGCCAAAAGAACCAACAAATTAGTGTTGCAAGAATACAGTCAGAATGCTCCTTAGAAGCTAGGATGACCTGACATCATCTCTCATACTTCAAACATATTATCGGGAGGGACCAGTCCCTGGAGGACAACATGCTTAGTAAAGTGGAGGGTCAGAAAAAAAAAGAAGACCCCAAATGAAATGGATTGGCACAGTGGAAGCAGCATTGGGCTCAAGCATAGCATAGCAACGATTGTGAGGTTGGTGAAGGACAAGGCAGTGTTTTGTTCTATTTTGCATAAGGTTTCTATGAGTTGTTACTGACTTGACAGCACCTGGCAAAACCAAATGGGCAAAATGTTGAATGATGCAGAAAGCATCAAAAGAAGATGGAAGACATGCAGATTCCCTGTACTGAAAATAGATGATGGATGTTCAACCAAATCAAAAGATAGCATATGATCAAGACCTAATGGTATTGAAAGAGGAAATTCAGAGTGCACTGAAGGTGTTGGCAAGGAATAATCTCTGGGTTTTGATGGGATACAAATTAGAATCTTTCAAAAAACTGAGGCAACATGATAGACACTCATCTGTTTGGAAGACAGTTACATGGCCAACTAACAAGAAGAGAGTCATATTTATGCACATTCCAAAGAAAGATGACTCAACTGAATGCAGAAATCATTGAAGAGATCATGAATATAAGATGCAAGCAAAATTTTGCTAAAGATAATTTTTAAATGACTACAGCAACACATTAACAGAGAACTGGGAGAGGTTCAAGCTGAATTCAGAAGAGGACATAGAATGAGGCATATCACTTCTGATGTCAGATGGATCTTGGCTGACAGCAGAGAATATCAGAAACATGTTTACCTGTGCTTTATTGACTATGAAAATATTTTCAACTATATGGATCATAACAAGCTATATATAATGTTATAAAGAACATTTAATTGTGTTGACGAAGAACTTCTTCATAGACAAAGAAGCAGTTGTTTGAAAAGAACAAGAGGACACTGAATATTTATGTGAATTCCAATGTTGTATTCTTTGACCATACATATGCAATCTGTATGCTTAGCAGATAATCTGAGAAACTGGATTATATGAAGAAGAACATGGCATCAGGATTAGAGATTTGACGACCTGAGATATGCATAGGATACAACCTTGCTTGATGGATGCAAAGAGGACTTAAAACACTTACTGATTTAATTAAAAGACAACAGGCTTCAATATGGGTTGCACCTCAATGTAAGAAAAACAACAGTCCTCACCACTGGATCAATAAATAACATTGTATTGGAGAAAGGATTGAAGCTGTCAAAAACTTTATTTTGCTCTGATCTACTATCAGCACTTATGGAAGCAACAATCAAGAAATTAAACAATGTACTGCATTAAGCAAATCTGTTGCACAATATTTCTTTAAGGTATTCAAGAGTAAAGATGTCAGTTTGAGGACTAACGTGTGTCTGACAAAAGTTGTGGTATTTTTAATCGCCTTATATGCATGTGAAGCTTGGAAATGAATAAGGAAGACCATAGAATAATTGATGCATTTAAGTTATGGTGCTGGAGAAGAATGTTAAAAGTACCATGGCCTGCCAGCAGAACAACTGTGTTGATGCAGTACAACTAGAATGCTCCTTAGAAGCCATGACTACCAGACTTTGTCTCTCATATTTTGGACATATTATCAAAAGAGACCAGTCCCTGAAGAAGGACATCATATTTGGCAAATTGGAAGGTCAGCAAAGAAGAGCGAGAACCTCAATGAGAGGATTGGCACAGCGTCAGCAGGTAGCAGCAATGGTTTCAAGTGTAACAGTGGTTGTGAGCAAGGTGCAGTGACAGGCAGTGTTTTGGTCTGTTGTGCATAGGGTCATTATAAATCCGAGTCAACTTGATGGCATTTTACAACAACAGAAACAACGCTTTTTCATATTTCAGTTAGTTGCTTAAAATAAAATTAACAGAAAAAGGGGTTAATTGACTTCACCACCTACACCCTCGTCTGGAAGGTTTCTATTCTTATAATACAGTTTTAACATCTCTGAAATTTGGTTTTCTCGTCTGCAAAATGGAGACAACCAACATTAGTAAGTTGTTGTGAAGGTTAAATAAGTTAGTCTTTTCATACTCCATAAATGATCCTCAGACCTGCACCAGTATCAGTGGCATCATATGGGAAATTTAATAAAGGCAGTTCATAGAACCATCTCCAAATTTACTGTATCAGAATCTGTATTTTAATAAGATTCTCAGATCAGTCACATACCCATTAATGCTAAAGAATTGCTAAGTAGTGAATGTAAATAATTTTAAAGCAAGTCTGAGATGATTTAATGCAAACAATGACCAGCATGATCATCATCATCATCATTAGTATGAACATCATGATTATTGCTTGTGCTCCCAGATCCTAACTTATCATATCCTTCCTATTGCATACTTTTTTTTAGCTCTGTACTTCTAATGTATTATTTTTCCTGCCTTAGGTTTATTTGTACAAATAACACAGGAGAACATGAGCTCCATGCAGATGGTAGCCCAAAAGGTCATGCCAGTCCCTCTGTCCTCAACTGGAGAGCTCTATTCTATCTTTGTGGGGGACTTGACACCTTTGGGAGCCTGAGTTGAGGCCTTGGCTATGGCTGGAGTTGAGGTCTTAGCTGTGGCTGGAGTTGAGGCCTCAGCAGTGGCTGGAGTTGATGCCTTGGCTGGAGCTTGAGTTGAGGCATTGGTTAAAGCTTCAGCCTTAGTTTGAGCATTGGCCTTGGACTTTGGCTAATAGAGTCTCAGGCCCTTGGCAATGCTTGCCCGAACATCCTTCCTCTGCTTGGGAAAGGCAATATAGGCCAGTTGACTGAGCTTGTGGTTGACACCCATTGAGCTTGACCTGCTGGGGCTTTATAAGAGCCTTGATAGCCTCGGCACATGCATCCATGGCCTTGTCGTTATTGGCCTGCATCTTCTTGAGGCCCTTTTTGTTGTGCTTCTTGGCCAAGTGTATGTTACTCAAAACCTTGGGGTCCACCCCCTTGAGACACTTACATCATTGTGATCAGAGTTTCTTGATACAATCTCTGTGCCACTTACTGGACTGGGTGTGCGTGGTGTGGTTCTTGGACTTAGCCACATCTGCACTGATGCCCGCAGCTCTGGGCGCACCAGGGACCAGAAAAAGAGAGGTCTAATGAAGTTTTATGTGTAACATTTTACATTAAAGTTTTAGTCAAAATCTGCTTTTGCCATTAATCTGATACGGTGGTGGTTTTGTGCCTTACAGTTGGTTCTGTTTCAGCAATCTGGTATAGGGTGTCTGAAGTTGTAAATCTTTACAAGAGCAAGAAGCCTTATCTTCCTGCCACAGTGTGGCTGGTAAATTTGAACTGCTGACTTGTGGTTAGCAGCCCAGTTCATTACTCATTATGCTACCAGGGCTCCTTGCCATTCGTCTATTGCCTTTTAAAAATCAGTGCTCATCTTTTCACTGGTATATTTCTGGCAAATAGTGCAATGTCTGGCAAATAGTAAGTATTCAGTAAGTGTCACTCTAATGAGGAAGTCTCACATTTGATTCCTTTTTTTTTTTTTTTTTTTTTAAATTACCTCTTACAAAACACTAATCTGAATTTGCAGCTTTTGTTTTCATCGGTAACTGTAATACCCTCCTAAGTAGGGTTTCTGTTTTCAGTTTCTGTGTAATCCACTTTATTCTGCTTAATTACATTAAGAAAGTTATAGGATTGAACATCCTCATCCATGTTAGATAGCTGAAAGTCTTAGGCATATCAGCATCATTAGAACTCAGGTGAAGAATCTCAGAGAAAAAATGTCATGGTTGTGCTTCTAGAAGAGAATGAGCAAAATCTACCTTCTGAGTCCCTCTCAGTGTCCATTTTACTAATAATTTAATTTGTATAGGCAAATAATAGTTTCAGACAGTAAACCACAATGAGAGTGCACCTATTTCTCAGGAGCTGCTGCCCTCAGGAGGGCGGGGATAGGTGCATCTGAGTAAAGTAGGTATGCTGCTACAAGTTCAGAATTAAATAAAAGGTCAACTCAAAACTTCTACAAGAACTCTAGATGTCTAGAGGGCTATACAGGCCGCACCTGCTCCAAGTGGACCTCTAGGCCTTCTGCTATGGATTTAATTGTGTTCCCTAAAAATATATACGGAAGCTCTAAACCACAGTACCTGTGAATTAGATCCATTAGAAAATAAAGTCTTTGAATATGTTATCAAGTAAGTTAGTATGCAGCCTAATGAAGTAGGTTAAGAATCCAATGTAAGTAATATCTTCATAAAAGAAGTTAAGAAACTCATAAATAGAGAGAGACATAGAAGAAAGAATGCTATGCGGCACTATAGCCATGAGACAATGAATATCTGAAGGTACCAGGAGAGACAAGAAATAATATTCCTTTAGATACTCCAGAGAGAGTAGGACCCTGCCAACACTCTTATAATTCATACCGTTGGTCTCCAGAACCAGGAGGCAATAAAATTTTGTCCTTATAAATCACCTAATTGTGGTACACTTCATGACAACTCTAGTAAACTAATACATCCTCTAACTGCCTGTAAAAAATCTAAAGACCTATATCAAGATAATGACCAAGAGGTGATAAGTTAACAAACCCACTCTCACCAAGTGTGCTCATTTTTTGTAAATTGGTGATCTTCTTGTTACCTTAAACATTTTAGCTTGTTTTGTATAGAATGTGGAAAAGAGGAAGGAGAAGGAAGGAAAGTAAATCACATATCTATCTCCCTACCCGGAGCCCACTGCTGGTGTGTGGACACTCATTCTGAGTTCTCAAAACTGACAGTGATGAAAGATGTTGTTGTTGTTGTTGGTAAGTGTCATTGAGTTGATTCTGACCCATAGCGACACGGTACAGGGTTATTGAAGAGTGGCTAATGAGCTTGAACCACCAACCTTGCAGTTCAAAACAACTTGCTGTCCATCCAGCACATTACCCCACTAAATATGTACTGTCAAATCATGGAGCTTTAAAAACAAAATATATAGCCTGGAGTGGGAAGATGTCTGACTACCCAGGCACACTATACAAACCCTCTACAGAAAAGTTATGAGAGACCAAATAAAATAGACACA
>NW_006408553.1:19800704-19803168 GCF_000296735.1 Chrysochloris asiatica | reverse complement strand
TGTTGATGGTTGATTCAAGTAAAATGAAGTCTTTGACAACTTCAATCTTTTTTCCATTGATAAGAATGTTGTTTATTGGACCAGTGGTGAGGATCTTTGTTTTCTTTACATTGAGATGCAATCCATACAGAAGGCTATGGTCTTTGATATTCATCAGTAAGTATTTTAAGTCCTCTTCACTTTCAGCAAGCAAGGTTGTGTCATCTGCATTTCACAGGTTGTTAATGAGTCTTCCTCCAACCCTGATGCCACATTTTTCTTCATATAACCCAGCTCCTGGATTATTTGCTCAGCTGTAGGTTGAATAAATACGGGGATGCATCAAACTTGATACACACCTTTCCTAATTATAAGCCATTCAATGTTCTCATGTTCTGTTCAAACAATGACCTCTTGGTTTATGCACAGGTTCCTCATGAGCACAATTAAGTGTTCCAGAATACTTATAGTTTTCAGTGTTCTCCATAAAATCGAAACCATTTGTAGAATTAATAAAGCACAAGTAAACATCTTTCTCGTAGTCTCTGATTTCAAAGAAGATCCATCTGACATCAGCAATGATATCCCTCATTCCATGTTCTCTTCTGAATCTGGCTTGATCTCTGTTAAGTTGTCTATAAGGTTGCAACTGTTTCTGTATTACCACTAGTAAAACTTTACTCTCATGGGATATCAAAGATATTATATGATGATTTCTGCATTCTGCTGGGTAATCTCTCTTTTGAATGAGCACAGAGATATTTTTCAATCAGTTGGCCAGATAGTTGCCTTCTAAATTTCTTGCCATTGATGAGTGAATGCCTCCAGTGCTTCCTCACTTTGTTGAAAGATTTCAATTTGTATTTCATAAATTCTCAGAGTTTTGATGTTTGCCAATTCCTTCAATGCATCTTGGACTTCTTCCTTAAGTATCATTGGCTCTTGATCATATGCTACCTCTTAAAATGGTTGCACATTGACCATCTCCTTTTGGTCCAGTGACTCTGTGTATTCCTCCACCTTCTTTTGGTGCTTTCTGCATCATGAAATTCACATGGTTTACTATGCTTGGAATGACATATTGAAGAGAAATAGCAACACATTCATTGTAAAAAAGAACATTCAAGATATTTCATGAGGTCAAACAATATTTGTGATAAGATAATAGCCATGTGCTTACAGGGAAGAACAGTTAATACTATTACTCAAATTTATGCACCAGCCACTAAAGTCAGTGAGTATGACATAGAAGGATTCTATCAACTTCTTCAATCTGAAATTGATCAATATATCTTGATGGCATGTTTGATCAGATTGAAAATGGCCAATACCAGTCTTGAAATCCTCACCTATAGAAGACAAGATAATGATTTAAATATTGAATAGTAGAAGAAATCAAACAGTGTGGCAACTAAAGAGACAAATTGGTCAATTGTTAGCTGCCCTGACTTGGCATGGACATTTTGAAGTTTTGTGAGTAGCAGTTGATCATAGAGGTAGCCTGATGGCACAGATGCACACCAGTGTGTTGTTTTTGTTTTGCCTGAGACGTAATTCTCTTTAATGACTGATTTCCTTTGGCACCTCTGTGTAGCTTATAGAAGAGAGAAATCAAAGGTGCCAAAAGAGTGGCTCTGTGCAGGGACGATGAGATAGGAGATGGAGAGAGATGTTTCTCCATTTACAGAGAAGATGCTGCAGCCAGCTGCTCCTGGAGCTCAGGATAATGGGTCTTCTGGTTCAGGGCATTTCTCTATGATGCTCAGCAGAGTAGTCTCTGCTTATTGGCTCCCCTTCTTTTGTCTGTGTTTCCCCTTAACTTCTTCACCTGGAAATCAGAGATGATCAGTTCTTCCCTGCCGAGATAATCCTTCAAAAATGTTAGTCAAGGCTTGAATTTTGTCCTTATTTCCCTCAGCTTGAGAAATGATGAGCATGTTCTTTCCTTTTGGTTTTCTAACTACAGATCTTTACACATTATATTATAATATTTTACTTTGTCTTCTTGAGCTGACCTTAGAAATTTTCTGTTCAGCTCTTGTACCTCCTCATTTCTTCTATTTGCTTTAGCATCTTTATGATGGAGAGCAAGTTTGAGTCTCTTTTTGACATCTATTTAGATCTTTTCCTTCCTTATTGTCTTAATAACTTTTTCCTCTCTTCCTTTATGATGTTCTTGATGTCATCCCACAACTCTTCTGGTTTTCGATTTTTAGTGTCTAATTTATCAAGTCTGTTCTTCAGATGATATCCAAATTCAGGAGGGATATATTCAAGGTTATATTTTGGCTCTCATGGACTTGTTTATGTTTTGGTCTCCATATTATCTTGGGAAACACTTTCTCTTCTTGCCTTATACAACAAGAGACAGGAATTGTGATCATACAAGCTACAATTTCACCCTATATAATCCCACCAACTGGGCAAGAATCAATGCTAACTGCTATTCACCAGAGTAGTGTAAAGAATCAACACCTACTAAAAA
>NW_006408553.1:19794082-19796024 GCF_000296735.1 Chrysochloris asiatica | reverse complement strand
ACACAATGGAATATAATGCTACCTTGAAGAATAACAAGGAAACCTTAAGCCACCACATAACATGGATGAACCTTGAAGACATTATGCTATGTGAAATTAGTCAGTTACAAAAGGACAGTATTGCATAAGACCATTATTGTAAAAGCTTAAGAAAAGATACCCATACTATAAGGGGGGGAAAAAGTGATCTGCAGGTAGGATAATCACTGGACTGCAAGGTCAGTTTGAATGACAAAATACATGGTTCAAACCCACTAGCTGTTCCTCTATACAATAACTCTATACAGGATCACAATGAGTCAGAACCAACTAGATGACACACAACAACAACTACAATAGGTGGATACATGTATAGATACACAGGATGAATGAATCTGGGAGTAATCATGGAAGTATATCCACAAATACGAAGTTCTGGTATATGACAATGCACTGGATTGCGAGGTTGGTTTGAATCTGAAGTTTGGGAGTTGAAACTCACCAAATGCTCCTTGGAAACCCTATACGGGGTCATCTGTGTTGGAACCACATTAAGAGCACTTAGCAACAATAACACCCACAAGTATACAAAGGTTATATATACAAAAGGTATTCATAAATGGGCATTTATCCTGTTGCAAACACATATCCATGAATGACGTAGAGCATATTGGTAATGTTGATGATCAGGGCCATCAAATCATTTCCAACTTGTAGCTATGCTGTTTAGGATTTCTAACACTGCAAATCTTTCTCTCGACATTGGTGGGTTTGAACTTCCAATCTTGTGGTTAGCAATGTAGTGCTTATTCTACAGCTCCATGGGGGAGTGGGGGTGGGATTATGAAAATTTCTTAGACATTGTCAACTACCTTGAACCAATGAGTTGCTGAGTCTGGGAGTCAGGACCACAGTCTCAAGGCATCCATGATCAATTGGCATGACAGTCCATAAAAGCAATATTCTAAACTCTCCATTGGTAAGTAGTGACTGGAATCTTAAAAGCTCACAAAGGATTCTGTAAAGTTCAGCTACTGATCTTTCTCTATCCAATGGATAGATGAGTGATGAAAACAATTAGTGCAATGGACAAATGAACCACATCAACATCAGTCTCCACGATCAGAGACCGGAAGAACTAGATGGTACCCAGCTATTATTGCCAACCTAAAGGCATCACATTAAAAGATCTTGGATAGCATGGGAGAAAATGTTGAATGAAATACAAAATAATAAAAATGACCATAACTAATGGTCAGATAGAGATTGGTGGAACTCGAGACTATTGTCTTTGGTTACCCTCCAGGTTAGGAATTGAATTCACTCTCCTGGTTCCGTTTTCAGCCAAGCAATCAATAGACAAATGGGGCATTTGTCTACTTAAGTGAGGTTGCACAACAGAGAATGTGAGGTTGCACAACAGAGAATGGTCAACAATTTGAGATCAGAAGGGCAGCAATTACCTAAGGATAAAATTCAGAGTGGTGGAGAAAAATGGAAAAATGGATGCAAGAAACACTAGGTGGAAGTGGAATAAGTGATGTTACACTGAGAGGAATGTAATCAACATGAAATGTAATGTGTGATTTGTTGACTATAAACCTGTAAATCAGTTCTAAACTCTCAGCTCAGTTCTTCATGAAAAGTTAAAAGCAAATAAATAAATGCAATGGATAACAAGTCACAGGACGGACTGGAATGAAATAAGAAAAAATAGATGCTAGTTTTTTTATTTATGAGGAATTAATAGCATGTAAATTTGAATGATAGTGGTATTAACTGTGCTAACAGGATAGTGGTATCCTATGTGCTAACAGGGAAACCCAGTTAATACCACTATTATTCAAATTTATGCACCAACCACTAAAACCAGTGAGGATAAAAACCCACTTGGTCTGTCTCAGGATGGCGGCTCTTTTGGGTAAGAGAGAGGTGACCCAATGATATGCGAAAATCATCAGAC
>NW_006408553.1:19788495-19792857 GCF_000296735.1 Chrysochloris asiatica | reverse complement strand
AAAAACAACAACATATTGGTGAAAAAGATAAAATGCAATTGTGGCAGAAATAATGCCCATTAATTTGATGAATATGTAGAAAGTCTTATAGCTTCCCCTTGTATCATTTGGGGCTACAGACTATTTATTCTTGCCAATGTACTGTGGGGAAATACCCCAAATATCACTGTCGAGAGTGTTTCTTTACTATTTGCTCATCCTTCAATCAGATTCAGGGAGCACAGATGTGTTTCCATGGTCTTGGGAAACTGTGACTGCACAAGATGGAAGGCAGCCAGATTTTAGACTCTTTCCACCAAATATAGACTATCCCAAGGGATGTGCTCTACCAAGAGAATCTACACTGGATTTTCATTGAATCAGAGTAAAAAAGAAAAGATATACTGCAGAGGTTTTAGGCTTATTACAGAAGTCAGCCAACCCCTGTCTAACACAGATTTTCAGCCAAAAGTGATACTATTTAACTACTTTCACAAGAGATAGTTCTTTCTTTTCTCTCTTATTCAAATTATTTCCTAATTTATTCAAATGCTTTTCTAAGATATACAAAGGATTAATGAACTCTAAATGATAATACAGTGAAATCAAATCATGCTTGAGGTTTGTTGTTTTTATTTATTGCTTTTGTTTTCCATTCAGAATATCCACTTGAGAGTAATAGAAAAAACAAAAAAAACCCACCTAGGTTAAAAGCGGAAAATTACATAATTTAGTTGTATAGAAAAATGAATTTACTTTTCTTTCTATGTCTGTTAGAATAGAAATTTAACAGAAAGGGATGACACTGATACATGAGGTATAAATACCAAAGGCAGGGATTAATTATGCCTGAGTGGTATTCCTGAAAAGCTGTTAATCCATTGTTTTTTTGCCTGTTGTCAGAGCAACCATTCGAGATGAGTGGCCTGCCAATAATAATCAGAGGAGAGTGGAATCAGGTCATAAACTCTTGCAATTGACAAATGTAAAATCACCAAATAATAAAAAAAAAAAGCTCTTCAGTGCTGAGGACAGCAAAAAGCTTAAGTGAGGATAACAGATCTCATTGACAGAAGGCATCTGGCATTGTGTCACCAAATACAAGGTATTGTCACTTCTATTTACCCATAAGTTATAATGGAAAACAACTTTGGAATACATATGATTGTATGAAAAGCCATGGAATTTGCTTTATGGTCTTGTTCTCATGGAGGTGGGTACTAAATATCTTAATTAAAAGTAACTTTGATTAACTGGGTCTGTAGATGAACTCTTCTGTCAATTAGATAGAAAAATAGGGGACTGTAGGTAATCCGAAAGACATGAAGCAGCAGAAATAAAGGATAGATGGGAGATAGGAAGCAAGGAAGGAAGCAAAACTCACAGGAGTAAAATAGTGTTAAAATTTTTTCCTGCAAGAACAGGAGAACTCTGGTGGAAGCAAAGTAATAAGAGGACAGTATTGCGAGAACAGATAAAACAGATTGAAACAGACTATCAGGATGGTCCATCAGGGACAAAAGCGAATTGAAATGTATGAACAGAAATATGAATTACTTCAGCTATAGCAGGACATGACAAGGATTTCTCACTGTGGTCAAACATGAGTAAAATTCAGGTAGCAAAACTAAGAAGAAAAATGAATGGACAAGCAAATAAATGACAAAATTTGGCAACCTACTTCCAAATATTTAGCTACATTCTTCTTAGAAAATACCATAATGAATAATGACATGAAGAAAATAAGAAAAAGGATATGGCTACTACCATTTTAAATTCATATAAAACCATAAGACTTAAAATAACTTGCATGCTATCTTTTTTGTACAGTTTGATAAATTAGGCTAAAGAGATATTTTATATGATTATATAATGCTATTACATCTGATACATAATAATTGTTGTTGTTGCTGTTTATAAGTGCTATTGAGGCAGTTCTAACTCAAAGCAACTTTTTATAGGGTTTCTGAGGAGCAAATAGTGGGTTTGAACTGTTAATCTTGTGGCTAGCAGCCCAGTGCTTATCCAACAACACCACACCAAGACTAGCATATAATAACTGTAATACATATTATCCATCACTTGTCTGTCAGTTTGTTATACGATGGTGACTTATGTCTTGCCGTGATGCTGGCAGCTATGCCACTGGTATTTTAAATACCAGAATAGTCACCCATAGTGGACAAGTTTCAGCCAAGCTTCCAAACTAATACAAACTAGGAAGAAAGAGAGACAGAATACTTCTGAAGGGATAGCTTTTGAAAATCTTGTGGATAGTAGTGGAACATTGCCTAATGTAGTGCAAGAAGATAAACATATCAGATTAGAAGGCACTCAAAATATGACTGGGGAAGAGCTGCCTCCTCAAAGTAGAGTTGAATTTAACGATTTGAATTGAGCAAAGTTTTCCAGACCATCATTTGTTGATGGGACACAAGGCAAACTGAGAAGAGACAGCTAATAT
Organism: Chrysochloris asiatica; assembly: GCF_000296735.1. Taxonomy (NCBI): domain Eukaryota; kingdom Metazoa; phylum Chordata; class Mammalia; order Afrosoricida; family Chrysochloridae; genus Chrysochloris; species Chrysochloris asiatica. Next base: position 19,790,414 of record NW_006408553.1, on the reverse strand, counting down.
CCATAATAATTGGAATGTGGAACCTATGAAGCATGAACCTAGGATGTTTTGAAGTCTTCAGAAATGAAATGGAATGCATAAAGATTGATGTCCTAGGCATTAGTGTGCTGAAATGAAATTGGCCATTTTCATCTGAAAATCATGATTTACAATGTCAGAAATGGCATATTGAAAAGGAATGGTGTCATATTCAAAGAGAACCTCCAGATCTATCTTGACATACAATGCTGTCTGTGACAGGATAATATCCATATGCTTACAAGGAAGACGTGCTCCTACCACTATTATTCAAATTTACACATGAACTACTAAAGCCAGTTATGTAGAAATTGAAGAATTCTACAAACTTTTCTGAAATTGATTAAATAAGTAATCAAGGATTGTGAACGTTCAATATTAAGTCTTCCTACCATGAGCATAATTACATTCTTCCATTTTTCTAGGTCTCTTTTGGTTTCAACTCTCTCTCTCTTTTATTTTTCAACCAATTACAACACATGGCATAGACACATTTTTTAAAATTATGCTGTTTTCATTCGATTTTTAGTTAAAATGAATCTTTAGGTGTGCACTCTTTTTAAATTATTGTGAATCACATGGAGGTTTGCAGAGTCAATCATTAATTTTGCATTTAAAATAAAGTCATAAACTTTATTCATTCCAATGACTGAAATTCCCTTCACATGCCACCAGTTAACTGTATTTACCTCTATTCACTTTAACTCTCACATCCCGCCTTGTATCTTCCACTACCTTCATCTTTCCTTTGCCAAACCTCCTCTTGTTGTATATTGCTTTCCCTGTCATTCAAGTTAAGAGATTTCCACCCTCTAGGCAGTGAATAATTTTCCCTTTCTTCCACTCTTGGTAACCATCATAGAATGCACAATAGCAGAAAGATGGAGATAGCCTAAATACATATCAACAGAAGAATGGCTAAAAAACCTTTGGTACATACACACAATGGACTATGACATGTTGAAGAATAATGGTTGAATCGACAAACATAACATGGATGAACCTAGAGGACACTCTGCTGAGTGAAATTGGTCAATTACAGGACAAATATTGTATGAGACTATTGTTGTAAGGGGTCCTGTTGTGGTGCTGCGGGTTAATGCGCTGGACTAAAAGTTCAGTTTAAACTGCAAGGTTGATGGTTCAAGCTCATCAGATGTTCCTTTGAAACCCTATACAGGGTCACTATGAGTCAGAACCATCTCAGTGGCACTAAAGCCCCCCACCACCATCACTGTTGTAAAATGTTAAGAAAAACTTTCCTTGCTAAAACAAACATTCTCTGATGGTTGCCAGAAGTGAAAAGGAAGATAAAATTATTCACTGGCTAGAGGGTTGTTGTTCTTGTTAAGTGCCGTTGAGTTGGTACTGACTCCTATCACCCATATAGGGTTTCTGAGGAGCAGCTGGAGGCATTGAACTGCTGACCTTGTGGCTCACAGTCCAGTGCTGATCCAAGTATGTCTTTTAAAAATGTGTATTGTGTTGTTTTTAAGAGATATGTTCTATAAGTGTAATTAGACTAATTTGGTTGATAGTGTTCTGTCAATTATGGACGTCGTGATGCTGAATTTTTATCTATTTTTTATATTCTATCAGATATTTCATTTATTTTATAAAAATGTAATTAGGCACATAAACGTTTAGAATCATTACATCTGAATCAGAACTTTTATTACTTCTGATAGAACTCCTTGCTCTGACATCTACTTTTTCTGTTATAGCAACTCTACTCTTCCTTGAAAATTAGAAGCATGTTGTATCTTTTGCTACACTTTTTCTTTAAATGTGTCACATCAGTTCATACACATGGAAACCTCATGTGCATCAAAGCAGAGCTGTGCTTCATTTTCAATGATTTATTTTTTTCTAAGGGGATTGCCTGTTTTTTTTTTTTTTTT
>NW_006408553.1:19782250-19787140 GCF_000296735.1 Chrysochloris asiatica | reverse complement strand
TATATATATATACAATGTATTTGCATATAAATGTTATCATTTGATGCTGTTCCTTCTCCTCATAAATAATATTTTTCTGCTGCTTTGTATACCTGGTAACTTTTTAAAATTAGATGGTCAGCATCGTAAATTTTATGTTTCTGCATGCATGTATTTGTTTTATTATTTTAAATATTTTTCTTTTTATTTCCTTATTTTGAATACCAAGAAACTAACACATTGGAGATTTGTTTCTTTTGTGGATGCTTTTAAGCTTTCTTGTCACTATGTTGTTACATGCCACTGAGTTAGCACCTTGTATAGGGTTTCCAAAGAGTGGCAGATTGTCATGAACCACCGACCTTGCAGTTAGAAGTCCAGTGTTCATGCTACAACATCACACCAGGAGTTTTTTTCAGGGATCTTTTAACCTCACTGTTCAGGTAGCTTTTGCTTCAGTCGTCTACTCCGTGCTCATGTGTGAAGAGGTATTTTATTATTCTGACTGCCTACTCCCCAATTGGTGTGATTTTTGTGGATTTTTCTGTCCGTTCCTTAAAAACACACACACATATTATTGTATTTTTAGTGTATAATTTATACAGCAAGTAAAGTTCTCCTTTAACAATTTCTCAAGAAATTGTTCAATGACATTAACTACATTTTCCACAATGTATCAGCAATCTCTATAATTGCATTCTGGTTGTTTTATTTTCAGAGCTTCAGTTTCCCTGCCCCATATCTTCTTATCTTTGCTTTAGGGTAATTGTTGATATTTTGGTGTCATGTAAAATTTTATGGAGCACCATGCTGAAGGGTAGTACCTTTACTTTTTTGCCAGTCTGCTATTTGACCTAAGAGGATATTTTTTGTCTCAAATTTTAAAGAGTAATCATTTTAAGAAGTCCTCTAGATTTAACTGGTTTGGTTTTTTGGCCCCACGGGGAGTAGAGTTACACATAGAGTTACAAGTAGCACCCTGGTTGTATCCCATGCTGTCTAAAACCTCGTGTTAGTGTTGGTACTTCTCACCTTTTTTTCTTTTCATCCTTAGTGTCTGCTGTAAAGTCTTTTGTAAAGCCAGCTGGGCCACCTTGATTACCGATGTAAAGAACCAGTCAGATTGCTGGGTATTTGGCGAACTCCCCACCTTCTATGTCGTTGGTCTGCCATGGAAAATTGCCCCTGCAAATAGCATCTGGGCTTTATGATGTTTTACCCTCCGATCAGTTATGGGGATCTTATGCTTTGGAATAGTGCTTTGCTGTAGTAGTATACATTGTTCCTGTGGTCTTTGGTTGAAACTCTCAAACACTCAACCCTGAGGAATTCTACAGAAGACTTGTGGTAAGATTGCAAGGGCCACTTAGGGGCATTGGTGTGGAGAGTAGGGACAAAGCTAAACACTTCAAAACAGCCACACTAGTGTCAACCCAGGAGAAATGCCCTGTCATTCTCCCTCTATCCTCCTCTAGCATATATCCCTGACTCTGCATACTGAAATTCTGTGTTCCCATGGACTAGCTACTTGTTTACTAGGATTAGCAAGTAGCTAGTGCTGGGCTGCTTTTATGTTTTTCCCCAAGTCTCACCTGACTATAAGACTGACCTCATACCATTCCCCTCCTTCTTTTCTGGAATTTGAGACTTATTTACCACATAGCATAAAAGATACCCACAATGCCCTAACCTCCACCCTCACCCCCAGAGTGAACCTTGCCTGTCCAGCCGGTCACCACGGCAAACAAACTTTGTTCTCATACTAGTCTGTAAGTTTCCCTGTTTGTAAACTATCTATTATTTTCTTAAATAAACTAATGTCTCTCAAACTGATTCCTGGCCACTCTTTCAGTCAGTCTCTCAGCAATCACATACACAAAAGGCTTCTCCCTTTTGAATTTAAACCCAAACACAATGAAAACAGGAAAATGTAGGGCTAGAAGAAGTATACCCTCCTTCTTCCTGCTTTCAAATTTGTTTTTTTGCTCCTTGTTGGCAGGACCTAAAAGGAAGTAGCTGGCAAAAATCGTAATGTGGTTGGCAGAGGCCTAGCCCAGCAGAACAAAACAAACCATAGAAGAATGAATTTGAACCTGAGAGATAGTAGCTTAGTAATTGACACACAGACAGCTCTTTAGCTTAACATATGATGACTGTCTTACAAACTACACTGAGTTGGGAATGTAAAATTATAAAATGAAAATCACTTAAAATAGGTGAATTTCTTATACTTAGTAATTTTTCAAAAGTCCCAGTTATTTCATATTGAAATGCCTAAGATTGATAAGAATGGCAGAAAAGGAAAAACTCTTATAAACAACAATAATACACAGGTTAGTAAAAATGATATTATTTAGCTTTTCATTTAGTAATTTTCATCCTTTCAGTGGGATAATTCAGTGTGCTTGATACCATACATTTTTTGGTTGTAGTGCTTTTTATTTCAAAGTAATTTGTAATTATCACATAGAGTTATATTCTTAAAATATTTGCTGTGAATGTATTCTCAACTGTTTACTGCAGCTATATTTTGTAATATTTTTTTACACAACTGATCTACCCAAAAGGAACATGTGTATTACAGCAAATCCCTCTGAGGTTTGCACAGAAATCCTCTAGTGGAAAGGAAAATATGTGCAGTAGACTGTATTTCTCTGAACTGAATTCCAAAGAGTTATCTGTAGAGGTTATAGAATTGTGAGAGGTGCCACAACTAAGTCAGGAAGATTTGCAAATCAAGAAAATGTAGCTTCTGGTTTTCCCGTCACTATCCCAGTTCAAGTTTTTCAGAGAAATGTCAGGTTGTGACTGAATTAATACTGTCCAAACTAAATTTGCATGTCATTTGACTTTCAAGAAGAGATGGAGAGAGGAAGAAAATGAGAAACACAATTATTTTGATATTTTTCATAAAACCAAATATGTCAGCTTTCCTTAAACTATTTCAAATGGAAAAATTTTGAACAGAAAACCATTTTGGATCTTTCAAATCTGTTGCCACCATGTTAGAGGATCTCAAGAGAAACGGTTTGCACAATAGTATGACTCTGTCATGATTGACACTGATGAAATTCTCAGTGCTTAATAAGAATATGTGGTACAGAAAATTATTCATTCACTCATCAAATATTAATTGAATGCCTACTACTCATGAATCACTGACTCAAGAAATATAAGGCAAAATGCTCTAATATTAAAAGGAAAAATATTTCTAGTTCACATTCTACATGAACTTTCAACTTTGACACATACTAAAGACACTAACAAGGAGCTCTGGTAGTGTAGTGGTTACAAATCGGGCTGCTAACTTCAAGGTCGGTAGTTCAAAACTACCAGCGGTTCCATGTGAGAAAGATGAGGCATTCTGCTCCTGTAAAGATTTACAACCTTGGAAACTCTGTGCAGGGTCACTATGAGTGGGAACCGACTCCACAGTACTTAACAACAGAGTTGTTGTTAAGTTCTCACCTGAGAACTCTGTTTTATGTAGGTTCCTGAGTTTGATTTGGTTTTAGATCCCTGAAAATCACTATTGACTCCCTAGTTCCTAGCTATACATTTTGTTATACAACCAGAGTTAAATAATACTTTACAGCCTCCATTGCAACACTGGGTGGTCAGTTTACTAAATAAAGAAAACTGACTTGGCTTGAATGGCTATTCTCTTGTCTTTTTATGTTATCCTCCTCTTCCAGTCCTCATAGATTGAGGATGGACTTGAAAGCCAGTCCCAGGAATGTCTTGTAATTATTCCATTTATTACTCTTTGTTGGTTTTTTATTTATAATTGCTTATTTCAGTTGTTGTTTTAGGGATTATAGCATACATCCTAATTTATCAGATTCTACCCTCAAGTGATATTATACCTCTTCACGTGTAAAAAACAATACAGTTTCATTTCCCTTCTATCTTTGTATTATTGTTGTTGAATATATTTTTTACATTACAATATAAACTCCACATCCCGTTGATATTTTTGAATAGTTATACTTTGAAAATGTACAAAAGAAAAACTCATATTTACCAACATGATTATTATACTTGATGCATACCATACCTATGTGTAAATGATCATTTCTATGTTGTATCATTTACTTTCTGCCTAAATGATTCCCTTTAGCATTTATGAAAGAACACGTCTATTGTTGATTTATTATTTTAGCTTTCATATGATTCATTTTCATAAAATAGTGATTCTATGATTAAAATTTCTGCTGTTTTTCCTTTTGTTGTTTCATTGCTGTTGTTCCATTGTCGTCTGATTGATTTTTCTTATTTTTCATGATCAATATGCCAGCACGTTTATCTTGATTCTATGTAAGTAATTCTATGTAGTTTTTATCCTCTGGCTACTTTTTATAAATTGTCTCTTTATCACTGGATTTGAACAATTTTATTTGATGTGCAGTGATATGTTTTTTCATGTTTTTTTGTTTTTTGTTTTTTTTTTCTGGGAGATCATCAAACTTTTTGGAGTTATCATTTATAATTTTCATAGTATTTGGAAATATTTTTCAAAAAATTTTGCTTGTATCCCTATCATTGCCTTTCTTTGGGAATTCCAATTACATGCACGTTAGTAAATTGTTCCAGAGGTCACCAATATTCTTTTAATTTTCCAAAATTATGTTTTTCTCTGTGTGTTTTATTTGGGTAGTTTTCATATAGCTTTGCCTTCAATTTCATTACTTTATTCTTCAGTGTCTAACCTGCCATTAATTTGATTTAATGTATCTCTCCTATGGATGCAAAAGCTGGACGGTGAATAAGGAAGATCGTAGAAGAATTGATGCCTTTGAGTTGTGGTGTTGGAGGAGAATACTAAAAGTACCATGGACTGCCAAAAGAACCAGTAGATCTGTTTTGGAAGAAGTGCAGCCAGAGTGCTCCTTGGAGGCCAGGATGGCTAAG
>NW_006408553.1:19759301-19771993 GCF_000296735.1 Chrysochloris asiatica | reverse complement strand
AAAGAAAGAAAGATAAAGAAGCTTAGTAGCATGCAACTGTAAACATGCATTTCTCACTGATCTGTGATTAGTTAGATGTTGGTTGATGTGTGTGGACTGGATCATCTGGCTGTCTGTGAGGGTCTTCAAATTCCAGATTTGGCAGGTTCTGGAGGTCGCTCTTATAATTTAACCAAGAGAGCAATTTGGGGCATGTTTTTCTGATGTTAAATTTGGAAGAGGGCACGCTCAGCCACACAAGCACATTGCCAGCCCTTGCTTGATTCAAATCTGCTAATATCTCTTTGATTAAACAAATTCAAGGTTGGGCCCAAATTCATGGGTGTGAGACACATCTTTCTATGAAAGTAATAATAATAGATTTTAAAACAAAATCTATTCTTTTCTGTTGTTGTTTTTAGGTGCCATCGTAGGTTTCATCTCATCCTTTCTAGCCTCTTGTTATTTATATTATTGTACATTTTGTTATTATATATTTCAAATGAATAATAATGACAGGTAGCATTCTAAGTACTTAAGAAATCACATCATATTTATTCATGCTTATTTGTATGATTTTCATATGTTAGGAAAAAGAGATATAAAGTTATGATATTCTTTTACATAGGAAGAAATCTAGGCACAAAATAATTGGCTTCTTTCTTATTGGTGGAATTTATCACAAAAGCACTTTCTGTTATTTCATATTGTTCTTTATTGAACGTGTGTAATAATTGTCTCACATAGTTCTGTTCCATTTTTGAGAACTATTTATTGACATTTCCCTTCATGTTAGTTGAATGAGCAATATCCACTTCATCTTATATACACAATGCAGATTGTTGTTGTTGTTAAGTGCTGTCGAGTTGGTTTTGATTCATACTGACCCTGTATAGGGTTTCCAAGGAACAGCTGATAAACTTGAATGGCTGACCTTGTGGTTCACAGTCCACTGTTGATCTCACAACACTACTCCAGGAGTCCATCATATTAAGTATTCACATACAGATCTTCCAAATTATAATTCCATTTTATTTACTTTTTAATTAAGGTATACTGCTATAGTTGAAAGCAAACACTGTATTATACTCTCTAATGTTTGTAAAATCTCATAGATCTTCAACTAATCTCAAAGAAAAATAATACAGAAACATACCATTCACTTCTCTAATGTCCTTTGAATATCTGTCACCTTGAATATTTCCGTATCTCAATGAGAAAGAGATACATCATTGGTTGATTACAGGCACATTTTATGTGGCACCTTTTCAACTGCAATTTGTAATTGATTCCTGGTACAATTCTGGCAAGAATAATATAAAAAATAAAATCCAACATTTCCCTTGTTTCATTTATTCTTGTTTACAACCAGTTGAAAATTTCAGAATCAAATGATGGGAAAGATATGCTTGAAATACTAGACTCTAATGAATCCAAGTACACAGATGAGCAGTTTAGCAGCACAGTTCCACTGCTATTCAAGGAAATTAATTTTTTTTTTGGCAGAAGCTGAGATAACATATAATTTTTGAAGGTCAGGAATGTGTAAACAGAGCAGTATAAACTTTTGCTTCATTAGTTCTTCATTTAGAATCTTTATTTCCTATCTCAAAAGAAAATTTACTTTAAAAAAATTGTAATATGTCTAACCTTTCCAAACAGTCTGCTGATTGATTTTCTAACCTTTTGGTGAGCTGTAGCAATGAGGGCTTTCTGTTGGTGTCCTGGACACCAATTTAAATCAAAGGGAGAGAAGCACAGAAGCTGACCTATGTAATATGAATTGTAAAGCATTTGGTCTATTGGGAGTTCTTGCATTATGAAAAAAGTTGGAAAAAAATGTAATTAACTATTGATCAAGTACAAAAGATCAAGAACATAGATGTAAGTGAATACATATCATTTTCTTTGTGAAATCCTAATTGCCCAGGTAACAATATTCTGATTTTAGATTGTAGATCTGCATATTTTAATTTGGAAAGGAGAAAAATTTCTTTAAGAAAAAAAAATCTAATTAAATTTTATCTTTAAGAGAATTATCACACAAAAATGTGTCATTTGGAAAGTCAGATAAACATCATGCATGTTGTCGTTGTTGAGTGCTACTAAGTCAGTTCTATTCATTGATAACTTATATAGGGTTTTTTAGGAGTACCTGGTGGGTTTGAACCACCAACTTTGCTTAATAGTCCAATGCTCATCCTACATCACCACAGCAGGACTTAAAAAATCATGCATGGAACTCAAAATTTGCAACAACAGTACAAATGTTTTACTATAAAGGTGATTATTGAATGAAGGAAGACAAGACTGAATGGTTTAACAACTCTTTCTTTTAAAAGTATTGTTATTGTTGTCATTGAGTTGGTTCCAACCCACAGCAACCCTGTATATGGTTTCCGAAGAGCAGCTGGTGAGCTTGAACTACAGATTTTGTGGTTCCAACCAACTTTGCAGTCCAGCATATTAACCCACAGCACCACATAGCAACATCATAATAAGATAGAAGAACTCTTTAGGTTAAGGCATTTATGACCGAGGATCTTCTAGTATAAAGCAAAGGAAGTAAAAAACAAAATTACTATTTTGTTTAATTATATGAGGGAAAAAAAAACGGTTGTTAAGTGCCGTTGAGTCGGTTACAATTCATATAAACCCTGTACAGGACTTCTGAGGAGCAGTTGGTGGGTTTGAACTGTTGTCTTTTCAGTCTAGTGTTTATCATATAGTGCAACACTAGGACTCCAGACATTAATGGATAGATTGTTTCTGTTAAATTTTAAGACTTGTTCTTCGTTGTGTTCTTCTTATTTTCAGACTTCAGAAATCAATTACCGAATTTATAATATTTTAGCATAAGTAATTTCTAATAGAAAATATTAGCAAACATATACAACATTGTATCATTAAGAATGAATTTTCTATACATTGGATACATTTTCCTGTGGAGACTAAACTATCCTAAATAGCAATTAAGATTAAAGAATAGGCTGGTAGGGGATGAAAGAGGGAGAACAGCCAGCTCAGAGTTTGTTTTATGAAGTCAGTTTCTTTGTATAATGTCAGAAGCCATTCTATGTTCCTAAATCAAACCTTTTTATCAAAGATGAGATATTGAAGGAATTCCATAGAAGTTACTGTATATGTCTTCATATCCCTTCTCAATATTTCTTTAGAAATTTATTTGTAGTTCTGAAGTCTGAGTGCTGATATAATTGAATTGAGAAATCAAGAAAATGGAGTCATTGATTATAGTTTTCTTTTGAAAATTAAAGTTTAACTCTAAAAGTATAAAAGTTAATGCTTAAAAGAAACCATTCATGTCAGGTTAAAATCTGAGCAAAACCTTTTTGCACAAGAAATACAAGGTTAAGGTCAACATTATCAGAAACAAGCGCAGAAGGAAATAGAAAAGTAATCACAATCTAATCAGTCAGACATGCTTGTAGATGTTGCTATAAGCCATCCATTCTTTGAACTAAAATACATATTAATGAGTTCATATGCAGAGCATGGTGTTTTGTTAGCTACCACCTGGTTGGTTCCTATACATAGTGTCTCTGTGAACAGCAGAATGAAACAATACCTGGTTCTGTACCATCTGCATAATCATTATGTTTGAATCCATTGTCACAACCACCTTATCAATCCGTATCACTGAGAATCCTCCTCTTTTGGCTAAGCTACTGGAGTCCTGATGTGGCACTTGGGTTAATGTGTCAGACTGCAAAGCTGTTTGAACTGCCAAGTCAGTAGTTCAAGTTCACCAATTTCTCCTTGGAGAAATGGTTTCTGCTATGGGTCGGAACCAACTATGGATCGGAACCGACTCAGTGGCACTTCACATCAATAACAACAACTGCTTTACCAAGTGTTATCTCCTTCTTTAAAGACTAAGGGAATCTTGCCATCCTTTCTTCTAGGAGCATTCTGGCTATACATCTTCCAAGACATATTCATTCTTCTTGCAGTTCATGGTATTTTCAATATTCTTCCCTGTTTCCATAATTCAAACATATCTATTTTTCTTTTATCTTCCTTACTCATTTTCTAGTTTTTGCATGCATATGAGGTGATAGAAAAGTCTATGGCTGGAATCAGGTACACATTCATCCTAAAATGACATCTTTGTTTTTTAACACTTTAAAGAGCTTGGTTGCTTCAGATATGCCCAATGAAATACATTTGATTTATTGACTGCTGGTTCCATGAGAGTTGAGTGTAAAATGTAAAATGAAAACTTTGGCAACTTCAGAGTTTTCTATGTTCATTGTGATGTTACTTATTGTTCCAGTTGTGAGATGTTTTTGTGTTTTCTTTATATTGAGGTATAATCCATACTGAAAACTGGAGTCTGTGATCTTCCTCAGTAAAGGCTTCAAGTCCTCTTCGTTTCCAGCAAACAAGGTTGTGTCATTGGCGTACTTCAGGTTGTTAATAAGTTTTCCTTCTTATAGTCTTCTTCAGCTGCTTGGATCATTTGTTCAATATTCAGATTCAATAAGTATGGTAAAGGCATATGGCTCTGACACATATCTTTCCTGATTTTCAACTTCTAAGTGTTCCCTTGTTCTTTTTGAAGGGCTGCCTCTTGGTCTCTGTTCAGATTCCTCATGAGCACGATTAAGTATTCCAAAATTCTTATTCTTTGCAATGTTATCTTTAATTTATTACGATCCACACACAGTCAAGTGGTTTTTCATAGTAAATAAAACAAAGGAAAATACTACATTTAGGTATTCTCTCATTTAAGCCAAAATTCACCTAAAGTCAGCAATGCGATCTTTATTTTCATGTCCTCTTCTGAATCCAGCTTAAAGTTCTGGCAGTTCCCCACCAGTGTACAACTGCAAGCACTTGTGAATTGTCTTCAGAAAATTTTACTTGTATGTGATATGAATTATATTGTTTTATAGTTTGCACGTTCTCTTGGATCACTTCTCTTTGAAAGGAGTCAAATACGATTATCTTCCCATTATTGGTCAAGTAACTGTCTGTATATTCTTGGCACAGATGAGTATTTCCAGAATTGTATGCATTTATTGATGCATCTTCATTGGTATTTCATCAATTTCCAGACCATTGTTTTCCAACAATGCCTACAGTGCAGCTTATACTTCATCCATCAGTATCATCAGAGCTTGATCATATGCTACCTCCAAAAATGGTTGAACACTGGCAAGCTCATGTTGCTACTCTCCCTCTGCTCATTACTTCCAACTTTGATGGTTCCTGTATTGCACAATGGTTTGCCCATAGAACCTTTCAATATTGCCATACCTGGCTTCCATATTTTCTTCAGTTCTTTCAGATTAAAAAATGCTGAATATATTCTTCCATTTTGTTTTCTAACCCCATATGCTAGTATGTTTCATTATAATAGTTTACTTTGTCTTCTTGAGCTGCTCTTTCACAACTCCTATTTAAGCTCTCTTATTTTAACATTTATACCATTCACCTTAGCCACTTTATATTCAAGGGCATAATTCAGAATCTCTCTAGCATTCATATTGGTCCTTTCTTTCTTCTTAATAGCCTTTTTCTTTCTTCATGTGTGATTTTCTTGATGTCATCCCCAAACTTGTCTGATCTTTGGTCATTAGTGTATAATGAACCAAAAAATATTCTTGAGATGTCTCTAAATTCATATGGAATACACTCAAAGTCATACTTTGGATCTCATAAAATTGTTTTAATTTTTGTTAATGTCAATTAAAACTTGCATATGAACAATTGGTGGTGTGTTCTCACCTTAGACCTCAAAGTGACATCATTGTCCTTTAGCGCTTTAAGAAGGTCTTTTGCAGCAGATACAACTTCTTGACTTCTATTTCATTAATCATTGATTGTGGATCCAAGCAAAATGAAACCTTTGATAACTTCAATCTTTTTTCATTACCGTGATGTTATTTATTAGTCCAGTTGTGGGAATTTTTTTTTCTGTACATTGAGGTGCAATTCATACTGAAGGCTATAGTCTCTGACTGTGATCATTAAATATGTTAAGTCCTCTTCACTACCAGCAAGCACGATTGTGCTATCTGCAAATTACAGGTTGTAATAGCCCTGATGACATATTCTTTTTAATGGATTATTTGCTCAGCGTGTGTAATACATGCATGATGTTCTTGGTATCATCCCAAAAATTTTTGGCTCTTTGGTCATTAGTGTCTAATGCATCGTCTGTTCTTGCAACAATCTCTAAATTCAAGTGGGATATATTCAAAGTCAAATTTTGGCTATTATGGATTTGTCCTAATTTCCTTAAGAATCAGCCTGAATTTCATTATGAACAATCAATGGTCTGTTCCACAACTGGCTCCTGAACTTGTTTTGACTGATGATATTGGGTTTAACCATCATCTCTTGCAACAGATATAGTCTATTTTACTTGTTTGTATTCCATCTGGTGAGATTCACATGTGTAATCACCATTTATGTTGTGGATAAAATACATTTGTAATGAATAAGTCATCAGTCTTGCAAAAGTCTATCATGTTATCTTCAGAATCATTTCTATTACTAAGTTCATATTTTCCAACTGCAGCTCTTTGTTCTTTGTTTCAAACTTTACATTCCATTCACCAGTAATTAATAATACATCCTGATTGCAAATTTGATCAATTTCTGACTGAAGAAGTTGGTAGAATTCTTTAATTTCATCATCATTGGCCTTAGTGTTTGGTGTGTAAATTTGAATGAGTGGTATTAATTGGTCTTCTTTGTAGGCCTATGGATACCATTGTACTTCAAGATAGATCTTGAAATGTTATTTTTGACAATGAGTTCAAAGCCATTCCTTCTCAATTTGTCATTCCCGGCAGAGTAAACCATGTGAAATGGCCAATACCTGTCCATTTCAGCTCACTGATACCTAGGATATCAATCTTTATGTATTCCATATCATTATTAATGACTCCCAGCATTCCTAGATTCATACTTTATAATTCTAGGTTTGATTATTTATGTTTGGTTTTAGCTGTTTCTTCTCATTTTGAGTTATGCCCCATCAGCAAATGAAGGTCCTGAAAGCTTTGTTCCATCCCCATCATTAAGGTTAACTTTACTGTAGGAAGGCAGCTCTTCCCAAGGATTTTGAATGACCTCCAACCTGAAGGGCCCATCTTCCAGCACTGTATCAGAAATATTCTGTTAGTATTCATCATGTTTTCAGTAGCTAACCATTCAAAAGTTGTGGCTCTCTTTCTTCCTAATCTGTTTTATTCTGGAAGCTACATTGAAACTTGCTCACCACAGAAAACCCTATTAGTATTTAGAATACTGGTGCCATAGCTGGCCGCATCACAGCAACACATAAGCCATCACAGTACAGCTGACAATTTAGTGGTGGGCATCCTTTATTGGACTCTGTAGTATAAATCATTGGACTACAAGGTCAGTTTGAACCACAGAGTCAGTCAGCAGTTCAAACTTACCACAGGCTCCTTGGAAACCCTATATAAGGTCCCTATGAGCCGGTACCAACTTGACAGCATTTAACAACAACAATGGAAACACCATGTGTGTTATAGTGGAACTGTACTCTGTTGAGTAGTAAATCACCTGGTCTTTATCTGAGATGACTTAAAGTGTATAAAATTCTCCAAACTCTTCTGTACCACTCAGGGACTGCTAAAGTAGATAAGACTCTGGTAAAATATTTTAGCCCTAGTGCATGCTTTTGTTATAAACAAATTCAGAATCATAAAAAAAAGTATCTTTCTTGGGTTCAATTGTAAGAATTTAGTGAATTCTTGGAGATAAAACTAAGAAAATGTGGTTCACCTCTAAGACTGACTACCCAGGGGATTTTTCACTTTCCTGTTAGTCTATACTCAGTCACTAGAAATTTATGAAAACTAATTTTCCAGTATCTCTACTAGTTTATGGCTCTAGTCATTTTTTCCTAAGGTAAGATTATTTTGTCTGTGACTATAGGTTTTCCTGTCTCTCCATATTTTAGGTTGGCATTTTGGCCTGCAAGGTCAGTTCTCTGATGAGTCTAAGAAAAGGCATTGTTTTCCTCTCTTTTCAGATTTTTCTTTGTTGTTTGGATGGAGTTGTTGACTTCTCAGCTCTTTGCAAATTAGAACTGAAACAAGAAGTTTCTTCCAATCTTAATTTTGTTTTTTTGTTCTACCAGCATCTAAGAAGATGTATTATACTTTTCAACTAAAAAGGTTGATCCATCTATTTCTCTGCAATTCTGTCAATTGTTCAATATGTTTTGTGCTATATGTGTTTACTGTAGTGACTTTTTTCTACTCTATCACATCCTTCTTAGTCTCATAAAATTTGTTTCACAATTTCATTTGGACAGACGTAAAATTTCTAATGCTTTTCTTCCCCTTATTTTGGACTGGTAATTTATATTTATATTTAGTTTTCAGTTAATTAATTTTCAATGTTTCTTTATCTCTCTTGCTTAAAGTGATTGTATTAAAGACACATTATTACAGATTTTAAAACTAGATATTGAATTTCATTAATTTCACTTATTTTATTTATAAATTTACAAATTAGGACTTATTTCCACCATGCTATTTTTTTATTTTCTATTTCCTTTCTTACTTCCCATTAGTATATCAACTTTCATTGTTCTGGTTAAAAAGTTAACACATTAAGGGATTTTTGCTGTTGTGTTTAGTATAGCTATATTGAGATATACTTTGCATACCATACAATTCATCCATTTATCACCATTATTTCCTTTTCTTTACAATTTTTTGTATTTTTATTACATCAAAAAATTTTGCTGTCTTTTTAAATATGGTGTTTTTGACAAATTTACTATTTATTTGAGGAGACCTGATGTTACAGTGAGTTAACAATTGGTCTGCTAACCAAAATGTAGGCAGTTCAAATTCACTAGGTACTCTATGGGAGGCAGATCAAGCTGTCTACTTCCACAAAGATTTACAGCCTAGGAACCCTATGAAGTAGTTCCACTCTATCTTATAGGATCACTGTGAGTCAGAATCGACTAGATGGCAGTAGATTTGGGGTTTTAGTATTATTTATTTATAAGTATAGGTAGTATCCTGGTTATGAGCATTCAACTTATGCCATTAGTTGTTGTTAATAAACATCCATCCATTCAGATCCAACTCATAATGACACAACAGAAAAAAAACACTACCCAGTTCTTCTTTGTTGTCATTATTATTAAGTGCTGTCAAGTCAGTTTTGACCCACAGTGACTCTGTATAGAGTTTCCAAGGAAACAGCTGGAGAACTTGAACTGCCGACCTTGCAGTTCAAACTGACTTTGCAGTCTAGAGAATTAATCTACAGGCTACACCAGGACTCCAACACCACCTTTAATGTTATATAAATTTGATCTCACTTTGAAATAATTGAAACAGCACCTCCTACCAACAAATTATTCATCATAGTCACCTTCACTTGCTTCATGTGCAGCTCTTAAATCACTGAAAAGTCTTCAAGTAGTTTCTTGTACTAAAATTCCAAACCAAGCTTGTTGCCACTGAGTTAATTCTGATTCATAGTGACTGGCAGCACCATCCTCACAACCATTCCTGTGTTCCAGTCCATTGTTGTTCCCGCTGTATCAATCATCTTTTTGGAGTGTTTCTCATTACTACTGACCCTCTACTTTAACAAGCATGATGACTTTATCCAGGGTCTGGTCCTTCCTGACAAAGTATCCAGAACATGAGAGACAAAGACTCACCACACTTGATTCTAAGTAACGTTCTAGCTGTAATTCTCCTAAAAAAGTGTTTGTTCTTTTGGCAGTCCATGGTACTTTCAGTATTTTTCTCTAACACCATAATTCAAATGCATCATTTCTGTTCCAGTCTTCCTGATTCATTTTCCAATTTTCATATTCATATGCTGTTGCTATGTTTAGGTGCTATCAAGTCATTTTAGACTCATAGCAACTCTACATAGGATTTCCGAGGAATGACTGATGGGTTTGAACCAACAACTTTATGGTTAGCAGTCTAGTTTTTACCATACGGTGCAACACCAAAACTCTCTAATTACAGTAGGTACTTTGGAAGAGATCCATATTTGTGCCCATTCCAAAGAGAGGTGTCCCAATGGAATTTGGAAATCATTGAATAATATCATTAATATCACATGCAAGTAAAATTTTACTGAAGATATTTCAAAAACACCTGTAAAAGTACATCAACAGGGAACACCCAGAAATTCAAGCCAGAATCAGAATAGGACACAGAATAAGGGATATCACTGCTGATGTCATATGGATCTTGAATGAAAGCAGAGAAGACCTGAAAGATGTTTAATTGTGTTTTATTGACTACACAAAGGCTTTTCACTGTGTTGATCATGAAAAACTATGGATAACATTGTGAAGAATAGGTATTCCAGAACACTTAATTGAACTCTTGAGGAACCTGTACATAGACCAAGAGGCAGTTGTTTGGACATAGCAAGAGATACTTAATGGTTTAAAATTAGGAAAGGTGTATGCCAGAGTTGTATACTCTCATCATAATTATTCAATCTGCATACCGAGCAAATAATCTGAGAAGGTGGATTTTATTAAGGAAAAAATGGCCTTGCATATAAGGATATTGAAATTACAAAGATTTGGGTCAGGGTATTCGTATTTTTCAAACTGATATCTTTGCTCATTAACACTTTAAAGAGGTCTTTTATAGTAGACGTACCTAGCTATGCATCTTTTAATTTCTTGACCACTGTCTTCATGAGTGCTGAGTATGGATTTAATCAAAATTAATTTGATGACAACTTAAATCTTTTCTCTATTTAGCATATTATTTATTGGTCCGGTTGTGAAGATTTTTTTTCTTTATATTGAGGTGCAATATATACTGAAAGCAGTAGTTTTGAACTTCATCAAAGACTTGAAGACTAAGTATCTCAAGTCCTCTTAGCTTTGAGCAACCACATATCATCTGCATATTGCAGGCTGTGCTTACCCTAATGAGTCTTCTTCCAGTCCCAATGCCATGTTCTCTTCATATAATCCAACATCTTGGATTGTTTGCTCTGCATACAGATTGAATAGGTATAGTGAAAGGATACCACCGTGATGCACATTTTTCCTCATTTTAATTCATTCTGTATACATTGTTCTGATGAATGAATGCCTCTTTGTTTAGGTAAATGTTCCTCATGAGCACAATTAAGTGTTCTGGGATACTCATTGTTTGCAAGTTGTTATAATCTTCACAGTTGAATGCCTTTGCAGAGTCAATTTTAAAAAGCACAAGTAAACATCTTTCTGGTATTCACTGCTTTCATCCAAAATTCATTTGATATCATCAATGGCATCCATAGTTATGCCCACTTCTGGATATGGTTTGAATTTCTGACAGTTCCTTTTGATGTACTACTGCAACCATATTTGAAGTATCTTCAGAAGAATTTTACTTGCGTGTGATATTAGTGATGTTGTTCAGTGATTTCTACTTTCTAATGGGCTATTTTTCTTTGAAATGGGCACAAATAGGGATCTCTTCTAATCAGTTGGCCAAATCTTCCACATTTCTTGGCAAAGCCAAGTGAGTGCCTCCAAGGTCTGCAATAGTTTGTTCTCATCATTAATGTTAACTCTTTGCAGATGAGACAGCTCTTCCGCAGTAGTATTTTGAGAGCCTTCCAACCTGAAGGGCTCATCTTCCAGTGTTATATCAAACCACACTTTGCCGCTATTTTAAGCTTTTCAGTGGCTAATCTTCAGAGGTGATACTCCCCTCTTTTTTCCTAGTCACTTTTAATCTGGAAGCTCAACTGACACTGTTGGTATTTAAAATATTGCCAGCATCACAGCAACATAAAAGCCACCGCAGTAAAACAAGGTGTCAGATGAGAGGTGGAGTCGAAATCATAGAAATGACTAAAAAGTTAAAGATGAACTCTATCTAGTTAATAACACAACTTTCAAGTCTTATTTTCTAACTTGAGTCTACTTCATCCCTGAATGCCTCACATTGTGAACAATTCTTTCAAATGAAATCTTTCTATTGAAATTCTTCTACAAACGTTCAGAAGCAGAAATTTAATCTATGACCATAAAAATATAGTAATATTGGTATATTTTTTAGTTGCCATACAAGAGAACCATGTGTTAGGTGTCAATTTCTTACTCAATCAATACATAAATATTATAGAATACTGGAAACAATACATGATTCTGCAAATGAGATCTGAATGCAGCTGCGATATGTACTAATATATAATATGCACTGACTGACTAAAGTCAGACAACAACAATAATTATAATGATTCAAAAGTTTTTTTGTGTGTTGTATGAAGATGACATAAACATAAGAAAACACCTTAAAACACAATTGTACATTGTTGTTGTTAAGTGTTGTTGAGTCGGTACTGACTCATAATGACCCTGTATAGAATTTCCAAGGAGTGGCTGGAGAGCTTGAACTGCTGGCCTTGTGGCTCAAAGTGACCTTGGAATCCAGCACATTAACCCACAGCATCACACCAGGACTCCACAAGTGTATGTTGTTGTTGTCAGGTTCCATCGAGTCGGAACCGACTCATAGGGACCCCATGCACAACAGAACAAAACAATGTCTGATCCTGGGCCAACCTCACTACCGCTGCCACACTTGACGCCATCAATGATGCCACCTGGCTGTTCCATCTCGTTGGGGGTCTTCCTCTTTTTCTCTGACCCTCCACCTTACCCAGCATGACATCCTTCTCCAGCGACTGTTTCCTCTGGACAATGT
>NW_006408553.1:19756847-19758631 GCF_000296735.1 Chrysochloris asiatica | reverse complement strand
CGGTTCGCAGCCGGATTCATAACCACTACGCTACCAGAGCTCCTTTGTATGTATAGAGATGGTTATTTCCCATTAGATTGTTTAAATCTGATTATGAAATCAATACATATTCACTACAAAAAATACAGGATATAGGAGATTGTAAAACAGAATATTTAAGCTTCTGGTAGCATAGTGGTTATGAATCAGGCTGCAAACCTTAAGGTCAGCAGTTTGAAACTACCTGCTGTTTCATGTGAGAAAAATAAGGTTTTCTGCTCCTGTAAAGATTTACAGCCTCGGAAAGCCTGTACAGGGTCACTATGAGTCGGAACCGACTCCACAGCACATATAATAAAACAACAGACCTTTAAGATAATTACATTTTTATTTAAAAAATTATTGACACATTAAAACTAAAATAAAAATAATAATGCAAATTTTAACTTACATGTTTATAAGTTTATCCTGTGTCTTTTCATGTCATTTTAAACAGTAGCATATTACTTATAATGTTGTATGCTATTCTATCATTGATTACAAAGTAGTTACTTATCATTAACTTAGTATTGAACATTTTTGTTTATAATTATTCACAATAGAAACAGAATTCTATAAAACTTTATTCATGCTTTCCCTTGCTTTTTGATTTTTTGTCTTTGGATGCATTTCCAAAGCTATAGTCATTTTTTTCCAAGCATATTTGCATTTTAGAATACTTAAAAGAAAATTGTCAAGTGTCTTTTCTAAAATATATACTAATTTACACTTTTGTCAGCAAAATATTTTAGTGTTTTTCATGCTGAATTAGTGACAATATTCTAAATAAATCTCTGCTAATTAGACAGATGACAATATATATTTTTGTAGTTATACTATTTATTAACCTGATTGCTACTAAATTTGAGGGTTTTTTTTTTTTAACTATTTCTTATTTTCTGATTTCCCTAGGCTTTTTTTCATGGTTTACCTATTACTAATTATGCTCTTCTGAATTAGTTTTTAACTCTTTGACATAGTTTTTACTTCTTTTTGTAGCCATGGTGATAGTTATGTGCCATGGAGTTGGTTCCAACTCATAGCCACCCTGCATAAGGTTTCCGAGGCTGTAAAACTTTATGGGACTGAAAAGCCTCAACTTTCTCCTCTGGAACAACTGGTAATTTCTAACTACTGACCTTGAGACTAACAACCTGACACATAACTACTACATGGACTTATTTTAACTGAACTAAATGTTGCATGCTGCTGCCATAAATTCACGATCATTGCTATATATGCATCCTTTGTTCTGGCCCATCTGTCAGTCCATCTCTTTGAAGACTTCCTTTGTCTTTGTCAACCATGCTCCTAACCAACTATGATGTCCTTTTCTAATGACAGATATTTCTTAAAGACAATCAAAGAACACATGATGAAGTCTCATAATTCCTGCTTCTAAGGAACATTCTGTCTGTAGTTCCTCCAAGACTTACCTTTTTTATCATTCTTCAGGCATTATAATCAGTATTCTTTACCAGCTCACCAATTCAAATGTATCAATTCTTTTTCTATCTTCCTTTTTCATATTTCAGCTTTTACATGTATATGATATGGTTTGAGTCAGCACACTTTAACCATCAAAGTGATATCTTTGCTTTTTATGTATTTAAACATGTCTTGCAATAGAAATTTTCAATGTAATAAGTCATTGGATTTCTTGACAACAGATTCCATGGACATTAATTATTAATTCAAGTAGAACAGACTTTTTAAATGTAGATATATAATACATATGTATGTCTATATAGACACACACACACACA
>NW_006408553.1:19755137-19755711 GCF_000296735.1 Chrysochloris asiatica | reverse complement strand
ACTTATGGTATAGACTTACTGTACTTCCCATATTGCGCATATATATGTACACACATAGCAAATATTAACAATCAACCATGACGTTTACAAATATTGTTTTAGTATACTCATATGTTAACTTTGTCTCTAAATGTCTACTGTTTTACAAGAGATTTTGTTTACTTTTAGAGAATAAGCAATAAGCACTACACTGCTTACCACAAAGCCAGTGGTTCAAACTCACCATCCCCTTCTTAGAAATTACCTCCATATCTGTTGGAACCAACTCAATGGTACTTAACAACAGCAACATACTATACGATTTTTGAGGCTGAATATCCTTATGGAAGCAAAATACTTCATCTTTCGCCCAAGGGGCAACTGGTGTGTTTGAATTGCTGACCTTGTGGTAAGCAGTCCCATGATTATCCTATAGTGCCACCAGCACTCCCTTAAGTTTGGCATTAGGAAAATAAAAAGCCTATTGATGTTTTCATAGTTATCTCATATTTAGTCACTTAACCAAAAGTGCTTACTTATAAAATGCTTACTTTGTCTTATATTTTGTTGTTGTTGTTGTTAAGTACAGTGCAGT
>NW_006408553.1:19728558-19754572 GCF_000296735.1 Chrysochloris asiatica | reverse complement strand
TTATCATATGTAGCTGGTGTCTACCTTATGCACGATATAGTTCTAGAGTGTTTTTAGAATCTAGAAGTTCCAAGACACATTTCAATGTAAATGATTTATATCTGAAAAGTTGCTGTTTTAAATCACTATTTACTTAATGCTTTTGATAAATATTATACATTTTTTCAAGTAGTTTAATTTTCTTCTATTTTAGTTGTACTTCTCTGGAAGATTAATTTTATCATTTTGGTGGTATTTATTGATATGATATATTTTCTTGGGAAATTTATTGTTGTATAAATTAAATTTGTAGACTTTTCATATATTTATCCATATTTTCATTACTGGATTGTATTGATATCTGGTATTATTTATTATTTTGCTGATGCATATATATTTTTTATGTTGTCTTGAAAAAATTGAACAGCATTGAAATACTCTATTTTTAAAATATTAGGCATAACTCATGTGTGTACCACTTGGTTCTAATTTTTTTTCTTAATGATATATCACTGACGGAACACTTTCCTATAATTGCATGGTTATTGTTTAATCAGATTTTATCCTGGATTAATTTTGATACTTTAAACTTCATTAGAAAACATATCTTAAAGGATATCTGTTCATAATTCATGTTTTATCATGCAATATGTTTAATTTAACTATATATACATACCCTTCAAAACATTAAAACTATTTAATTAAACTTAATGAATCCATAACAACAAGTAAAAGAAAACTGTCTCATATATGCCATTTTAAATAAATAAAACTAATTACTAATACAAAGTTAAAAACAAAGAAATGTTATTCTGTCTGGATCCTGTCAAGCTAAAGAAAAAGTATTGTACATAGTAAACACAGAACTCCAATTGATAAATTGTTTTTCATATGATTATGGATCAGTAATATCGCTAGATTTGAACACATATAAAGGGTTGAACAAATAAGTACATAAATTATAGATAATGAGATCTAGATTTCTCAATATCAAAGAAAATAATTTATAGATTGATAATAGGAGAAGGCAAGATGTATCCTAATAGCAGGATTGTAGACCGTCTGGCCTGCGAACCCATATAAGGCCCTCAAAATCACTTGGTCTGGCCCTGCCAAGGCAACAGTAGTTCCAGCCATCACAAGGGTGAGTTAATCAAATGTTTGACCAAAAATAACATTAATTGGATAATTTTGTATGGCCTGTGTTATAAATATCCAAATCCCCCCCAACCTTGTAGTATTAAATTAGAATAGAAATCATTGGCATGAATTAATTTCTATTTGAATATATACTGATATATAAAGGAAATCATATGTACATGCATTAGTATGCACATATATATTCTTTAGTTCTGTCCACCGACGTGTCCTAGATACAATGACACCCCACTATCCATAAGCATACTCAGTGCTAAGATCCTGATTTCTAAATTCCTTACTCCAATAAGATGAACTAGAGCGCCTTGGAGAAATGACTGACTCTGGGTTTTAGACAAGAAAAATTCAAGGTAAGTCTGTAGAATCTTATAATGGCATAAAGAAAGTAATGGGAATCTGTTTTAAAGGTGAGTAATGTCCTGGTGTGTCACTGTAGGTTAATGCACCAGACTATAAAGCCATTGAACTGCAAAGTTGGCGGTTCAAGCTCACAAGCTGCTCCTCGGAAATCCTACCCAGGGTTGCTATAGGTTGGAACCAACTCGATGGCACTTAACAACAACAACAACAATGTCAAAAGGAATACAGGAATGAATGTGAAAATATTTATCTATTAATGGACAAACCTCAGTGATTTGAACAACCAAATAAATAACGTGCACCATAGCATAAGCACTCAACCTCAAGTTCGGTTTGAATGGCAAGGTTGGCAGCTCAAATACACAAGTTGCTTTTGGGAAACTCTATACAGAGTTGCTATGAGTCAGAACAGACTGTACGGCACTTAACAACTACACCACCAATAGACTAGGGATGCAGAGGCTATATACAGTAAGCACTGGACTGTGAACCACAAGTCTGTGGTTAGAGGCCACCAACCACTCCATGGGAGAAAGATGAGACTTTCTACTCCCATGAAAATATTGGAAACTCTAGACAAGGTCACTATGAGTTGGAGCTGACTGCTTGGCATTTATCAACAAAACCCACCACCATTGGATTAAATCTTAAAGAATAAAATAAATTTTCATGAATGTATACTGATATAAATAAATTATTGTGCAAATAAATACATAGGGGAAGGGGAAGAGGAACACATCTTATAGAAGATTTCCAAATAAAAATGTAGAATAAAAGAGTACAATAGAAAAGCAGGATACCACAATATATTGATATCACAATAGTAATTGCTGCAGGCCAAATCCACTAATGAGTTCCAGAGGCACTGGAAAATTCTATCAGAAGAAACAGAATATTAGATTCTTGTTATTGTTAAGGTGACATCGATTATAACGTATAATGACCACACATAAAACAGAAGTAAACACTGTCTTGTCCTATGCCTTTCACAATTGTTATTACGTTTGAGCATATTACTGATGCCAATGTACCAATTCATTTTGTAGAGGGTCTTCCTCTTTTTTTCCTTTTTTTTTTTGCTGACCCTCCACTTTACCAAGAATAATGACTTTCTACAGGGACTGGTCCTATTTGATAATATGTCTGAAGTATGAAAGACAAAGTCTAGCCAGCCTGGCTTTTAAGCATTATAGTTACACTTCTTCAAACACAGATTTATTTGTTCTTCTGGCAGTCTATGGAGCTTTTCTTAATCATTGTCCAACTTTCATATGCATATGTGGCTATTTAAAATACAATGGCTTGGGTCAGGCACACCTTAGTCCTCAAATTTATAACTTTGTTCTTGAATGACTATACAGAAGTCTTGTGCAGCAGTTTTGCCTAGAAGAGTGTTTGATTTCTGCTGCTGCTTTCATAATTGTTCATGGTGGATTCTAGTAAAATGAAGTCTTTGATAACTTAATCTTTTCTCCATTTATCATGATAATATTTATTGGCTCAGCTGTGAGCATGTTTGTTTTCTTTACATTGGCGTACAATCTGAACTGAAGGTCTTTCATCTTCATCGGTTATTTTAAGTCCTCTTCACTTTCAGCAAGTAAGGTTGCATCATCTATATATCACAAGTTGTTAATGAGTCTTCCTCCAATCTGGCGCCGTGTTCTTCTTCATTTAATCCAGTTTCTCCATTTATTTGCTCATCAAGCAATCTAAAGAAATATGGTGAAGGAACACAACCCTGTCACACACTTTCCTTATTTTATACCATTCACTATTCCCTTTTTCTGTTCCAATGACTGTATCTTAGACTAGGTACCGATTTCTCATGAACACAATTAAATGTTCTGGAATGCCTGTTTTTCACAATGCCATCCATGTCACAATGCACACAATCTAAAAGTGTTTGCATAGTCAATAAAGTACAGATAAATATTATTGTGATATTCTCTGCCTTCAGTCAAGATACATCTGACATCAGCTATGATAGCTCTTGGTCTACATCGTCATCTGAATTCAACTTAACATTGACAGTTTCCTGTCAATGTATTTTTGAAACCATATTTGAATTATCTTCAAAATTTTACTTACATGTGATATTAATGATATTTTAAAATAATTTCCACATTCCATTGAATCACCTCTCTTTGGAATGGGCGCAAATATGGATCTCTTCCAGAAGTCAGTTGGCCAGGTAGCTATATTCCAAATTTACGGGCATAGATTAGTGAATTTTTCCAGTGCTGCATCAGTTTGTAGAAAAATTTCAATTTGCTTTCCATCAACAACTGGATCTTTGCTCTTTGGAAACCCTAGACAAGGTGACTTGTCTATATAGTGTAACTATAATGCTTCTTAAAAACCCTTTGACAGTGCCCTCAGTGGATATTCAACTTCTTACTTCAGTACTATGTGTTACCTCTTGAAATGATTGAATGCAGATCATATATTTTTGTTGCAGTGATTTTTCCATCCTATTTTGATACTTTCTGCATCATTCAATATTTTCCCAATAGAACTATTCAGTATTGCCAGCCGAAGATTCAAGATTCAAGGTTTTTGTTTTTTTTTTTTCTTTTCAGTTTTTAAGTTTGAAAAATGCTAAGCATGTTCTTCCCTTTTGATTTTCTGACTCCAGGTCTTTGCATATTTCATTGTAATACTTTGTTTTGTGTTCTGGTGTTGCCCTTTGAAATTTTCTGTTCAATTCTTTTACTTCCTCATTTCTTTCATTTGCTTTATCAGCGCTATACTGGAGAGCAAGTTTCAGAGTCTCTCCTAACATCTGTTTTGTTCTTTTTTATGTTTTTCTTGTCTGCCAAATTATCTTTTGCTTACTTTCTGTATGATGTTCTTTATGTCATCCCACAACTCTTCTGGTCTTTGGTCATTAGTGTCTAATGTATCAAATCTGTTCTGGAGATAATCTCTAAATTCCATGGAGTATATTCAAGGTATATTTTGTTTTTTATGGACTTATTTTACTTTTCTCCAGCTTCAGCCTGAACTTGTGAATGAGCAATTGATGCTCTGTTTCACAGTCTACAGCTGGCCTTATTTTGCTGGTGATATTGAGCTTTTCCAATTTATCTTCCCATAGATGTAGTCAATTTGATATTTGTGCATTCCAAATGGGTGAGGGCCATGATTATAATCATGTTTTATACTGTTTAATAAAGGTATATGCAATGAATTAAGTTACTGGTCTCTCAAAAACCTATCGTGTGCTCTCCAGCATCATTTCCATCCCCAAGGCTATCTTTTCTAAATTCCAATCCTTCCTTTTGTTTCTAACCTTCACATTTCATTCACCAGTAATGATTAATACATCTGGATTGCAAGTTTAATCAATTTCAGATTGAAGAAGTTGGTAGAATTTTTCAACTTTATCTTCACTGGTTTTAGTGGTGGGGGGCATAAAGTTGAATAATAGTGATATGAACTGGTCTTCCTTGTAGGTGTACAGACATCTTATTACCAGCAGTACTGTACTTCAAGATAGATCTTGAAATGTATTTTTTGATGATGAATCCAACAACTTTCATCTTCAATTTGCTGTTCGCTGCATATTGATCCATATGATTGTCAGATTAAAAATGGCCAATATCAGCCCATTGCTACTGTCACTAATGTCTAGCATTAGAGGTGTGGCATTATGTAATGCAAAGTTGCTCCTAGAAAACCCTATACAGTGTCTCCATGGGTCAGAACTGACTGAATGTCACTTAACAACAGCAACAACAATAGCAATGCCTAGCTTGTCAATCTTTATGCATTACATTGCATTTTTTGGTAATTTCTCATTTTCCTGGCTTATGATTTCATATATTCCTTGTTCCAAATATGAATGGATGCTTGCAACTTTTTCTGCACATTTGAGTTGTGCCCCCTTCAGAAATGAAGGACCCCAAAGTTTTATTTTGTTCATATAATCATGGTGAACTCTACTGTGAGGAGGCAGCTCTTCCCTAGTCATAGCTTGAGTGGCATCCTGAGAAGCTCATCTTTCAGCACTTTATCTGATGATGTTCCTCTGCTATTCATAAGATTTTCAGTGGTTAAACTGTCAGAAGTAGCCTACCTCTTCTTCTTGTTATTCTGCCTTATTTTAGAGGCTAAGCTAAAACCTATTGATCCTGCTGGTATTTATAATACTGGTGGCATAACTTCCATCATCACAGCAACACACAAATTACCACAGAGTGATAAACTGACAGGTGAATGGTGGGAATATTAACTTAGTGTGAAATTAGCTCTTGTAAAATATTTATTAGTTACTGTGCATTTGCCTTCACATCCCATGTCTATGCATTCTTTGGGAGAAAGATGAAGATGTCTGTACCTGTAAAGATGTACAGCTTTGGAAATCCTGTGTCTCTATGAGACAGAACCGACTCAGATTTACTTAACAGCAACAACACATTATTTGATATTTCTCACTATTGAAGAAGGTGTTTTCTCTCTTCTTGGGTATGTACTAAAGTCCCTGATGATGCAAAATTAATACACTCAGCTGCTAACCAATAGGTTGAGGTTCAAATCCACTCTAAGACATTTAAGGGGAAAAATGACTACATCCAAAAATCAACCAGTGAAAATATTATGCAGCACAGTTCTTGTCTGGAGCATGTACACAACCATAAGTAAGAATCAGTATGACAGTAACTGGTTTGAGTGGAACTATGGTGCTGCAGGTTAATTCACTGAACTGCAAAGTCAGTTTGAACATCAGGGTCAGTGGCTAAAGTTCACCAGCTGCTCCTCAGAAACCCTATACAAAGTTGCCACGGGTAGGAGCCAACTCAATGGCACTTAACAACAACAACATAGTAACTTTATATGGTGATAACAAGCAGAAACAAGCTTCATCTTGTAATCAAGATTGTGTCATCATTGAAAAGTCAAGGCAGCATTATGTACCTCCTAATATAAAGATATGAGAATGACACTCCATCTCCATGATATTCTTCCTAAATGTCTGTAAACACTATTTTAGCGTCAAAAAAATCCCCATGAGATGGAACTCAATTGTGGGATATTCTACAAAATAGTTGATCAGTGCTACTTAGAAGTGTCCAAGCATGAAAAATTTTATTATTTTTTTTTAATACCTTGGACTGGAAGAGACTAAAGATGCATGATTGTTGTTGTTGTTAAGTATTGTTGAGTCAATTATGACTTATAGCGACTCTGTCTAAGGTTTCTGAGGAGTGGTTCATGAGTTTGTACTGCAGATCTTGTGGTTCAAACTGACTTTGAAGTTTAATGCATTATCCTGCAGTGCCACAGCAGGACTCCATATGGCTGAAAAGCATCGTGATATGCTGTACTAGACCTTGAAACCAGAAAAGAATTTATGTTTAAAAAGTGTTGAAATTTGAAACCCCCCTCTAATTAATAGTATTGTGGTGATGTTTATCTCTTAGTCTTTAATAACTATAACATGGTTATAAAGACATTGACTTTATGAGGATTTGAGCGAAAGGTATGTTGATTGCTCTCTACTGTCATTATAATGTTTTCATAAATATAAAATCTTTACAAAATAAAAAGAGGTATCCAAAGAGATATAAGCAAGTTCATAAAAGAGGAAGAAATAGAGGAGGAAACAAAAGAAGAAAGTGTCAAAGGAAAGAAGGAAGGGAATGAAGTAGTTAGATAAAAAGATAGAGAGGAAGAAAGAGGGGAAAAATAAGAAGAAAGTTGGAACAACAATCTTCAAATAAAACAAGCTTAAATGTTCAGTTAATAAAAATGATATTATGAATAAAAGTACAAAATTTCTCAAGAATGTGAAAGAAATTTAAACTTGTATGCAAAAAAAAAAACACACAGCAGCTAAAAGTATGAATGTTAAGGCTAATAGAAATGAAAGGAGTTATGGTTGTGTAGTTGTTATGAGTTGAGCTGCTAATCCCAACGTTAGCAATTCAAATCTACCAGCTGTTCCATGAGAGAAAAATGAGGATTTCTGCGCCCATAAAGATTTATAGCCTCGGAAACCCTATGCAGGGTAACTCTGAGTTGAAACCAATTCCAATGCAGATAACCACCACCAATATAGATGAAAGCAGAATATGACAACCTACCTATTGGAATTCAGTATAATTCCTCTTGTCCTAGTATCTGATCTGAATTTTAGAAACCATAAGAAGGAATTTTATTTCCAAGAAAAAGATAAGTTTAGGTAAAGAGAAAAAGTCAAAGTTATATAGCTTTTCCTCAAGCAACTTCACAGACAAAATGTCCAATAACATTTGTGTGCTTTTCTGAAAAACATCTATCTGCTTTGATTTTGGAAATAGCAATGGTCAACAGTAGGGCTTTTGTGAAATTCTTGCAGTGTGACTCTTTGAAGCAATATCTTAGTCATATTAAACCTTTATCTGTTTAATTTAACACATACAACTTCTATTTTTCAGACTAGTTTATCAGATACAGAGGTGCTTATAACCATGTAGTTATATTGGTAGACTTTAAAACACCTCTTTCAGAATTGTTAGGTTAAACAAGCCAAAAAGGCAGAGAAATGACAGAAATAAAACATATACATTGAATGAAAGTAGCATACTTTAAATTTCATGGTTGTGTATTGTTGTGTTGTTTTTGGTGCCATTAATTTGGTTCTGGCACATAGTTACTCTATGTACAACACAAGAAAACACTGCCCAGTTCTGCACCATCCTTATTATTGTTGTGATGTTTGAACATGTTGTTGCAGTCCCTGTGTCAATATGAGACTATCTCATTGAGGATTTTCCTCTTTTTCACTGACCCTCTATTTTACCAGTCATGATGTCCTTCTCCAGGGACTGGTCCCTGTTGAAACTTATCCAAATTATAATAAGACTAAGTCTCATCACCCACTCTTCTAAGATGCCTATGAGTTTACTTATGTCAAGAAAGTTTTCTTTATTCTTTTGGCTTGTTGTTGTTAGGTGCCATCAAGTCATTTCTGACCCATAGTATCCCTGTGCACAACAGAATGAAGCAGGACACAGTCCTGCACCATCCTTACAATCGCTGCTGTGCTTGAGTCCATTGCTACTGTCACTTTGCCAATCCGTCTTCTCTTTTCACTGACCCACCACTTTATCAAGAATAACATTTTTCTCCAGGGACTGGTCCCTCCTGATAATATGTCTAAAGTATGAGAGAAGAGGTTTGTCCATCCTGATTTCTATTCTGGCTGTATTTCTTCCAAAACATATTTGTTTGTTCTTCTGGAAGCCCACTGTACTTTTAATATTCTTCTACAACACCTTAACTCAAGTGTGTCAATTCTTCTACAGTCTTCCTTATTCACTGCCCAATTTACACATGCAATTGAGATTATTGAAAATAGCATGGCTTGGACCAGTCACACTTTACTCCTCAAACTGGCATTTTTGCTCTTGAACACTTTAAAGAGGTCTTGTGGAAAATATTTGAGTAATGCAAATTGTAATTTCATTTCTTGACTGCTGTTTCCATGAGTGTTGATGGTTGATCTCAGCAGAATGAAGTCTTTGACAACTTCAATCTTTTCTCCCTTTATCATAATGTTATTTATTGGTCCAGTGGTAAGGATTTTTGTTTTCTTTACATTGAGGTAAAGCCCATACCAAAGACTGTTGTCTTTGATTTTTATCAGTAAGTATTTTAAGTCCTCTTCACTTTCAGCAAGCAAAGATGTATCATCCAATGAAAACTTCTGGCTGTCCATGGTAAAATCAATATTCCGTATCAGCACTGTAATTCAAAAATATCAATTCTTTGGTCTTACTTAAACATTATCTAGCATCATCATGCACCTGCTAATTCTTTGAGGGTAGTGAAGGCAGTCCTGGGAGATTTTCCATGGGAAGCCTTACCTCATCCACCCTAAAACAATGATCTTGCCCCTTCAGATATTTTTGTTGCTGAAACTCAAATAATATTTAAATGGAACATTGTTAAGTCCCTTTACTTGTTGTTGTTAAATGCCCTCGAGTCAGTTCTGCCTCATAGCAACCAGTATGTTTGAACTCTTAATCTTGTGGTTAGCATCCAGTGCTTATCCTACAGCACAACAACAGGACTCCATCTTTGGAGGATGTTAGCTGCCATTTTGATATGTGTAAATCAAAGAGCACAAAATTCCTTGTGGAGCCCAATGATTAATTTGTCTATTGTTTCCTAACAGTTAAACAATTATTAATAATATTCTGAAAGATGTAAATATATGTTTTTCTTAAAAAAGAAGAGGAAATCAAAGTGTTAGTTCTTGTTGCTTTTGTTAAGTGCCATGGAGTCTGTTTTGACTTACCTGTAAAGGAATTCTGAGACAATAAATGTTTATGGGACCAGAAAACCCAATCATTCTCTCATGGAGCAGTGGACTTGAAATGCTAACATGTGGTTGTCAGTCCAGTGTTTATCCTAAAGTCCTAGTGTTTTTGAGGGATACCTAAAAGATATTGCAGGTTTGGTTCCACAAATTCACATTTAAGTGTGTCCCAAGAATTGTTTGTTTTCCCAGTGCCAAAGACTACAGTCTTTGGTATAGGTTGTACCTCAATGTAAAGAAAACAAAAATCATCACCAGTGGAGTAATAAATAACATAATGATAAATGGATAAAAGATTGAAGTCGTCAAAGACTTCTTTTTGCATGATTCACCATCAACAGTCATGGAATAAGCAATCAAGAAATCAAATGGCATATTGTATTAAGAAAATCTACTGCACAAAACTTCTGTTGAGTATTCAAGAGCAAATATATCAGTTTGAGAACTAAGGTGTGCCTGACCCAGGCTATGGTATTTTCAACAGCTGCATATGCATGTGAAATCTAGACAGTGAATAAGGAAGATTGTAGAAGAATTAATGAACTTGAGTTAAGGTGTTGCAGAAGAATATTAAAAGTACTGTGGGCTGCCAGAAGAACAAACAAATCTGTATTGGACAAGGTACAACCAACATGCTCTTTAAAAGTCTGGATGGCCAGGTTTCATTTCTCATACTTCAGGCATACTGTGAGGAGAGATCAATCTGTAGAGAAGAGCATTGTGCTTGGTAAAATGAAGGATCGTTGAAAAAGAGGAAGACCTCCAATGGGATGGATTGTTGTAGTGGGAGCAGCAATGGATTCAAACATAATGATTGTAAGGTTGACACAGGAGAA
Organism: Chrysochloris asiatica; assembly: GCF_000296735.1. NCBI lineage: Eukaryota > Metazoa > Chordata > Mammalia > Afrosoricida > Chrysochloridae > Chrysochloris > Chrysochloris asiatica. The sequence continues at coordinate 19,743,931 of NW_006408553.1, read as the reverse complement.
GTGACTCATTTGGTTGTGTATGGGATGTTGTGAGTTAGAACCGACTCAATAGCACTTAACAACTAAAAACAGTGCATATAAAAATTGTGCTAACAGTTTTTTAAGGAATTATATTTAGGTACCTTCAAAGGATTGATAGAAAGGTCAAGGAAAACAAGAAAAAACTCAGGAAAACATGACAGGACCAAACAAACAAAATAGATAAAAGATTGAGGACATTAAAATACCTTCAAAAAGAAATCTAGAAGATTAATACTAAGATTTCAAATTGGACAATACATTTAAAAGGCAAAGGAATAGACTTGAATAAATGATAAACTGAATTAGTGAGCTTGAAAATAACTCTCAAAACTAGTAAGTTAAAACAATAATCAGGAAAAAGAATTTTAAAATTCTGAGAAAGCCTAAGGTTCATGAGGGACACTTTGAAGAAGAATAACTTATGGCAATCAGAATTTTAGAACAGAAAGAGGAAAGAAAAGTACAGAAAAGATAGTTGTACAACAAATGGTGCTGGTAAAATTGGAAATCCATTTGTGGAAAAGTGAAATAATACCCATATGTCACACCATATAAAAAAACAAACTCAACATAAATGTAAAACCTACAACTATAAAGATCATCAATGAAAAGATAAAGACAAACTTAGGGGCTCTAACACATGGCATAAATATACTGTCAAACATAACTAAAAACAGAAACAGTAGATGACAAAATAAAATGACTCAGTCTTCCTAATAATTAGACAATTAAGTGTGTCAAAATATTTCACCAAAAAAGCCAAAAGAGAGTCGACAGATTGAGCAATTTATTTTTTTGCATTGACACATCAGACAAAGGACTATTTTCTAAATTCTAAAGCTTATAGAAAACTATAACACCTCTATAAGACAAAGGAAAAGAATAATTGAAAAATGGGCAGAGAACATTAACTGATACTTTACCAAGGAAGACATTCAGGAGACCAATAAGTATATGAAGAAATGGTCATAATCATTAGCTATTACTGTTTTTAATGTTAATTGCCATTGAGTCAGTTCCAACGTATAAGTGATCCAGTATAGAGTTTCAACTGGGTTGTTTCAGTCTCAGTAGCAACTGGTGGTTTTGAGCCACCAAATTTGTGCTTAGCAGTCCAATGTTTATCTTACAGTACCACACCAGGAGTTCATCATTAACTATCATGGAGATGCAAAGCAAAGCAACAATGAGATATCATCTTACCCCAGCATTAATAGCAAAGTTCAGAAAAACAAAAAACAACAATGTTGGCAAGGTTGTGGAGAGTGGGACTCTCCTACGTTGCTGGTGGAACTGTAAAATGGTTCACCACTGTGAGAAATGGCATAGTGTTTCCTCACAATAGAAAAAAGAAGGAGATACCCTAAAAGTCCATCAATGGAAAAATGGATAAACAAACTTTGGTACATGCACAATGGAATATGATGCAATGTCAAAGAATAACGATGACGCTGAGAAACACCTCATGATATGGATGCACATGGAGGACATTATGCTGAGTGAAATGAGTCAATCACAAAAGGGCAAAGATTGTATGAGACCATACATAGCATTAACTCAGAGGTACTTCATAGGCTTTCACTTTCCATAACTGGATTATTGTAACTGCAAGAAGTCTCTTTAAAATTACCTATGAAATATGGAAGACAGCTAACCTGGACATCCAATTGGAAGAGATCATTTTTGTGCCCATTCCAAAGAGAGGTGACCCAATGGAATATGGAAACCATTAACAATACCATTAACATCAAATGGAAACAAAATTTTGCTGACTATATCAAAGACCTTAAATGCTGGCTGAATAGAAAGAACAGTGACAAACAACCAGAATATATTAATAACTAATATATTAAAACACTATGTTCCTAAGTCTTTTCTTTCATATAATAACTTTTTACACAATAATCTTAATAATGAGTTGTGAAGTAAAAGAAAAAATAAAGTACTTATTTTCTCCTGTATCTTTGTAATAAATAGTCCTGTCATGCCAAGTTCTTTTTTCTCCAGACCATACATCCTTACCATTCTTCCTGATATGTGATTTCCACATTTCTTATTCTGAGTTATTATTTCCTTCTTGTCCCAATCCAGTCCTTAGTCTGTTTACTTAAACACACACAGTTAAGTGCCGTCGAGTCGGTTCCAACCCATAGCGACCCTGTACAGGGTTTCCGAGTGTGTAAATCCTTACGGGAGTAGAAAGCCTCATCTTTCTCCCGCGGAGCGGCTGGTAGTTTCGAACCGCTGACCTTAAGGTTCGCAGCTCGATTCGTAACCACTACGCTACTTCTTAAACACAATTTTCATACACTCAGCAAGTGGGGAAAACATTGAATTTGTCAACAGTTTTATTCTATTTGCATCAAAAATTAACATTTATGAAATAGCAGTCAAGAAATCAAACAATGTATTTGATTTAGAACATCTGTATCAAAAGATCTATTTAAAGTCTTAAAAACACAAAAAAATATCACTTTGATGACTACATGCACCAAGTACCAAGTTCAATCCATGGTACTTTTAATAGTATCATATCCATGTGAAAGTGAACAATGAAAAAGGAAGACAGAGAATTGATGCATTCTAAAGATGGTGTTGGCAAAGAATATTAAATATACTGTGGGCTGTCAAAGAATGAGCAAATCAGTCTTAGAAGAAACACCACCAGAATGTCCCTTAAAAGCAAGAATGGGAATACTCCAACTAATTTATTTGGGACATGTTTTCCAGAAAGACCAGTTCCTAGAGAATGACATCATAAATGGTAAAGGGTCATCAAAAAGGAAGAAATCTCTTGGTGACATGGATTGACACAATTACTACTACAATGGACTCAAATATATCAGTGATCATGCAGATGGCACAGGAATTGTGTAGCAACTTTTTTTTTTTTTTTTTAGAAAGATCAGCAGAAGGCTGGTCCCTATGAAGTGGATGTCAAAGGTATCCCAAATTTTCAACTTTCTTGAAGCTCTACTTAACACTCTATAACTCCTAATATTAATAACTGCTCCTTCCCTCAGTCTTCTCCCTAAAATTCCAGGGTTCTACAACACACTGCAATGGCTCACAAGCCTCATGAACTATCAAGGAAATGGCTCACACAGTTGTGGAGGTTGGCAAGTCCCAAGTCTGCAGTTCAGACAACAGTCTGGAGGATTCTCTTCACTCATATAGAATCAAGGCATTGACTCACAAGACTGTAGAAACTGGCAAGTCAGTTTAAGCTGCTGGTTCAAGTTCCAAGATCTGGATATCAGATGGAAGCATGCTAGATTAATCAAGCAAAGGAACATAGCCCACTCATATCACCAAAATATCTCATCAGTGTGACACAAAAATTATCCACACTCTGGCTGTAGAATTTATTTTAATCCCCTTTTATAAAAGACAAATACATCATTTTTCAACATAATTTCCTTGCTTTTCAATATACCTTGTGGATCTGTCAACAAGCTTTCATACTCTTTTATTAAGACATGTTTTAGGCTGAATTGTGAGCCATGAATACCCTGCTGTCTTCACTTCATCATTGGAGGTGAATCTTCTTCCTTGAAGGGCTGTTTTCAGGAGATCAAATCAGTGGAAGGCTGATGAAGCAAGGTCAGAACTATAGGGAGGATGCTTTAACACCTCAAAATGAAGTTTTTGCAGAGTGTCAACAGTGTGGACAGAGGTATGTGGATGTGCATTTCCATGCAAGATCACACCCTTGGAAAGCAGTCCTCTGAATGTAATCCAAAGGTTAGATTTCAGCTCTTCTGAGAGCATCTCATTGTAAGGAACACTGCTGATTATTGAAATTTTTCCTGATTGTGTTCCAATACAGCCCCTTGAGAATCCCAGAAAACTCAACACATCAATTTTCCAGTTCGAATTTTGAACTTTTACTTGGTCAGCAATTGAGGATGTTTCCACTCCATACTCTGTCATTTCCTCTCAGGTTCGAAGTAATGAACCCATGTCTCATCACCAGTAATGATTTTTTAAAAGAAACTTTTATCTCCCTTTGAGTATCAGTCCAAATTTTGTTTGCAGATGATCAAACTCTTCTGTTTGAACACCTGCAAACAAATGTTGTCTTCCATGAGTTGTTTCAGTACTCATCTCACATAAATTGTTGAATCCCAGTCTGTTGTGGGTTATTTCATAGGCAGAACCATGGCTGATTTTCAAATGACTTTCCATATTGCCTCTCATCTATTCAACAGAATCATTTCATGTGCATGCTCAATGTTGTCATCAGTCTTAGATGTGGATGAGCAGATAATTTTTTATTTTTCTTTGTACATCCTAGAGTTTCAGGTTTTAACAATCACAATGAACTTTGTTAACATCTACAAATGAATCATGTCATCCTATGAGCATCTTCTCCTACCTTCTCTTATCCAGACACCTCAGAAGGAGTCGTTTAGTGGGAGTTACAAAGACTAAGACTGAAAGAGACTTATTAAATAAATCACTACACTACAACATAGTAACATTTCATCCTGTTATACACAAGATTGTCAACTCAAAAACAACTAATAGCAATAACAATATTCAGCAATAAGTATAGATTTTCCAACATACATATGGTTAGAGAATTAATGAAAAGATTATCTGCTCCATATAACTTTTATAAAATGATTTTACCATGAGGTATTTGTTCTTTTGATATTTCTCTTCATTTCCAGGCAGTTGATTTCTAAATATATATACTATCATGACATGTTTAACATAAAGTTTCTTTTAATTTACTGTGGATATTGCTGTCAGTGTTTTGTTTTGTTTTTCTTTTCTTTATTTGTTGTTGCTATTGTTTTTGTCTTAGACCACAACATTGACACTTGTTAGTTGTCAAGAATAGAGAAAAAGTATACAATTTATTTATTGCAGCTGTAACAAATCGCCACAAACTCTTGTTCTTAAAGCAATCCAAATTCATTATTGTATAGTTACATATGTCAGACTTACACTATGGGTCTTACTGAGCTAAAGTCAAGATGTTGGTAGGGTTGCATTCCTTTATGGAGATGCTAAGACAGACTCCAGTTCCTTGTTCATTCAGGCTTTTGGCAGAATTCAACTCCTTATATTACAGAATTGAGGTCTTCATTCCCTTGTTTGCCATCATCTGAAAGTGGTCTCTACTTCTTAGTCTGCTCACTGGTCTTAGCTCATGGAAAGCTTTCTCCTTTGTTAAATCCAGTGATGGTGTGTTAATATCGCTCTTTCAATGTGCTTTGCCTCTTCTTTCATCATTGTATCTCACTTACCAAGTTCACTGAATTTCTCTTATACTTTGAAGGGTCCATGCAATTACAATGAGCTCACTTAGAAAATCCAGAATAATCTTTCTATATTAAGGTAAATGGATTAGACCTTTAATACATCTGCAAATATAATTACATTTGCCATACAAAGTAGCTTATATATACAAGGAGCTCTGGTAGCGTAGTGGTTATGAATTGAGCTGCGAACCACAAGGACAGAGCTTTGAAACTTTTAGCTGCCCCACGGGAGAAAGATGAGGCTTTCTGATTCCGTAAAAATTTACAGCCTCGGAAACCCTGTTCAGGGTCACTATGGTCAGAACTGACTAGACGGCACATGACAACAACATATATGGGAGTGCTGGTGTGGTGCTGTAGGAAAAGCACTGTTCTGTGAGATCAGTTTGAAATACATGGTCGGCTATTAAAATTCATCAGCCACTTCTTGGAAACCCTATACAGGGTTGCTATAAATAAGAACTGGCTCGATGGCACTTTACAACAACAACAAATGTATAGGCTAAGGAACCCAGTAGGGCAGCGGTTAAGTGCTTGGCTACTAACAAAAAGGATAATGATTTGAACCCACCAGGTACACCTTGAGAGAAGGATGCAGCAATCAACTTTCATATAGATTATAGCCTGAGAAATTCTATGGGGCAGTGCTACGTTGTCCTATAAGATCGCTGTGAATCAGAATCAACTTGATGCCTAAGGGTCTGGTTTGGGGTTTTGGGATTAGGATGGCAAAACATTTGTAATCAAAAACAAATGTAATGCCATCAAGTTGATTCTGACTCATAGGAACCTTATATAGGATTTCAGAGAGTATAAATCTTTAGGGGAGTAGATAACCTTTTTTTCTGTATGAGCACAATTTGTTGTTGTTGCTAAGTGCCATCGAGTTGGTTCTGACCCATAGCAACCCTATGTAGGGTTTCAAAGGAGCAGCTGGTAGGCTTGAACAGCCAACCTTGTGGTTCAAACTGACCTTTCATGGCAGCGCATTAGCCCACAGCACCACACCTGGACTCCATTAGCAAATTTAGGAGGCCATTATTTACCTACGGCAGGAAGAAAATAGTTAACAAACACAACTCAAGTTTACTATCCATCTTCATCTATAATTCCTAGTAGTAATTGCTACCAAAATCCAACATAAATATGCTTAATCTAAATATCAGAAATGTTTCATGTTAAGATGAAATGTTGCTACGTTAATATAACCATTTTTATTTTATTTATTCAGATTAAGGTTGGCTAAATCATGAACCAGCCTTTATTTGTTTATCACTATGCCAGACACATGTACATTTCAACCAGATCATTTCATTTTTTCTTCTAGGTACAAAAAAATGTACACTTTCCAAATCCCTTCCAGTAGTTTGGGCTGTATCACTATTGTTACACAATCATATATTGATGGATGTAATATATACCACCTTTGTGGTTGTTTTTAAGTGCCTTTGAGCTTGTTCTAAATTATTGTTACTGTTGTTAAGTGACGTCAAGTCTATTCAGACTCATAGTGAAATTATGCACAATAGAACAAAGCACTGTCCAGTCTTTTGACATCCTTGTGGTTTTGTTATGCCTGAACTCAATTCTGCTGCCACAGTATCAATCTATCTTGTCTGGGATCTTCCTTTTTTAAACTGACACTCCACTTTACAAAGCATAATGTCCTTCTCCCAGGACTGGCCCTCCTGATAATGTGCCTGAAGCATGAGAGCCAAAATTGCTCTATCCTCACCTCAAGGAGCATCTTGAGTGTACTTTTTCCAACACAGATTTGCTTCGTTTTATGGAGCTCTGGTAGCATAGTGGTTACGAATAGGGCTGTGAAACTTAAGGTCAGCAGTTCGAAACTACCAGCTGCTCCGCGGGAGAAAGATGAGGCTTTCTACTCCCGTAAAGATTTACACCCTCGGAAACCCTGTACAGGGTCGCTATGGGTCGGAACCGACTCAACGGCACTTAACAACAACAACAATAATGGCAGTCCATGGTATTTTCAATATTCTTCTCCAACACCATAATCAAAATGCATCAATTTTTTTTTACAGGTTCCTAATTCATCGTTCAGCTTTCACTTGCATATGATACAATTGATAATACCATGACTTAGGTCAGGAGCACCTTAGTCCTCAAACTGGTATTATTGCTCTTGAAAACTATAAAGATGTCTTGTGCAGCAGATTTGCCTAGTGCAATATGTCATTTGATTTCTTGACTGCTGATCCCATGAGTATTAATGGTAGCTCCAAGTAAAATGCAGTCTTTGGAAACTCCAGTCATTTTTCCACTTACATTAATTCTTATAGTGTTTGAAACATGACCTTCTGGTTAGCAGTCAAATACTTATCCTACAGTACCACAACAGGACTCACAATTTTGTTGCACTTCAGCCCATTAATTTGTCAGAGTGCTATTCCTTCTGATAAGGGGCGTTCTTCTTATGTGCTGACCCACAGCATAATGTCCTTCTCCTGTGACTGGTTCCTTTTGATAATATGTACAAAGTAGGAGAGACAAAGTTTGGCCATCCTTACTGCCAATAATTATAGATTTTCTAAGATACATATAAACACCTTTAAGACTTGACAAAAACAAAACATTAAGCAACAATTTGTCATGACTGTCTTTTGAGTCTTGGTTTCTCTTACCTACTATTGTAAAATAGACACCTGAGGGCAAGAGAAAGTAATAGCCAGAAATATCACCATAGAAAGCTTGCAAGCCTATAACTGATTAGAATATCTAAGCTGGCGCTAGAACTTGCCTAGTCAAGGAGGCTTCCCGTGGAGTCTTTGCATTGCATAAGACCACAGGTGGAACCCTGATCCCCATCCAGAATCTTCTGAGGTGGGAAATTTCCACTTGAAAGGACAAGCAGATCAGCCTGGAATGGCTAGAACAGAAGATACATCTTGAAATAAAGACCAGCAGGAAAAATAAAAAATAACAATGGTAGTATGATTAACTACTACAAGAACAAACAAGTTGTTCTCCCAGGAACCAGCAAGGTAAGTGGTAAGTTCCCCTCAGGGCAAACCCCATCCCAAGACTAAAACTCAAGGGTGATACACGAGCAGGCATGTAGGCTAGCTGCTAACCATGTTGGTCACCAATAAGAAGAAGTGGGGGAAACACAGTAATGAAATTGTGAACTAAGTCTGACCACATTCAATAGACTCAACATGGATTGAGACCTGGTTAACCAGCAGTATGATGAGACCTGGGGACTCCTGGGCCCAGAGAAAGGGACATTGCCACAGAGGACCAGAGCAGAGTGTGAAGCATTCAGCTGATATGAAGTGAGGGGAGATGCACAAGAATACCCATACTTGCAGATAGTATCCTCTTGACCTCGTTTTAATGGCTGCGTGATCAGAACTTCACTAGAGGAAGAAAGAAGTGGAAAAAAAGAGTAATCTGATACAATTTGATGAACTTGACCTATGATTGTTGATGCAGAAGGTCAAAGGAGGGAACAAATCTTTACAAAGAAGATAATTCCCACTGCCTTAGTACCCAGGGTTGACAAGGATGGGCAACTTAGACATTGGCTACCCAAAAGAGGGGGAGGGGGCTACAAAGGCAAGAAGTGGCTGGCTTAAAAGCTTTCAATAGGGAACCTATTTCCCGAGGGTGAGGGGAAAGGTAGAATCTCCACTGAGTGGTTTCCAACCTGTCTGGATGGGGTTGATGAAAGAAAATTGGGATAAGACTCTTGTGGTTTAATAGTGAATGATTGCTGTCAGGACTGACTATGAGTGTTCAAAGGTAAAGGCAGACTTTTTAACAAATGGAGGGGAGTGGTTGATTTTGCAGTCCAGGAGCAGAGGTCCCTGGAACCATCAAATGAGAAAAGCAAAGTGCAGGACACTATCAAGAGAAGCAGTGATGCCAGAGATGGAAGCAGAGATGATGATGTGGAGAGATAGAGTGGCTGGGGACTTTAGACTCAGGGAAAGAGAGGAGCTATGTGCTGATGGCCAGGGTGCAGGCCTGCAGTGTGTACACTTTGGTTGTTTGATGATGCATGTAGGAGACTGTAATCATTGTAATGAAACAAAATAAGATAGGATGATGTAAATCTAATGTTCTCCCATGTAAACTATCACATAATTCACAATAAAAACTTAAAAAAAAAAAAATTGCCATGATTGACCTTTCTCTTTAATTCCCTTTTCTGTGACAAGGGAAGCAATATATTGTGGATGATGATATCATGCTATGAAACACATGAGTCTCTGAATAAGTCAAGGGAGGATATCATCCTCCCACCACAATCATGTGTTCCTAACACTCTGAGATTTGGGGACTGTATTATAACTTAGAACCCACCTTTATGATATAATCTATCAACAGTTCATGGAATATTTACTTTATCAAAAACTTTAATCATAATTCACCACACATAAGAAATTGGGGTCAGGGGATGACGTATAATATCACAGCTTTGTCTGTGCACCAGAATCACTAGGAGAAATTAAAATATATGTATATTTCAGATCTCACTCCTAGAGATAATGAGTCAAAATCATTAATGTCTTTAGAGGATATCAGTTTTTATTTTCATGCTATTCTAATGATAAATCTAAGATTCAGATTTTCCAAGTAATTGTTCAACAGAATATTGGTGGCATGCTTAACAGCAGAACCCAAATTCCTTGATTCTTAAAACAGTTATATTTCATCTCCCCAATGTTGTCATTTTTAGGGCAATTCATGAGACTTGATGGAATTAGACTTGAAAGGACATGGAAATTAAGTAATTAGAAGCAAAAATGTTAAAACTACTTTTCCAAAATTATCTATAAATTAAATTCCAATTTACCCATTTTATAACAATCCCACCTCAGCATGATTTTGTAAGTATGAATATCTGCAATTAGACAATTTGATGTTAAGGAAAGTATTGTGTGGGATATAAGCAACCTTGACAATTTTTAGCATTTTTTTTATAATCCCAACTTCAACTCTTGTCATTTTGTGACTAATTGTTTGTCTTAGATACCCTTCACTCTACCCCTACTCCATTTAAATGTTGTTTACCCACAGGAATTTTATCTAGTATTTGAAAGACAGTGATTTGAGAGGAAAATTTTATATTTTTTAAAAGGCACTGTTGAATTAATTGGAAAGAGAAAAATGTCAACATCTGTAGACTTGCAATCAAGTAAGTGACAAGAGTATACTGACATCAAGTTAGTAAAGAGTCAGCTCAAGCAGCAGAGCTAATCCATCTACTTCTACCAGGAATACTTTTAATGATAATTTTCCCAGTATACAAATTTATGACAGTAACCCCAAACAAAATACATATTTTGTTTCCAATAACCAAAGCTGTTACAAAAAGGGATTTTACCTTTCCAAATGTAGCTATCACCTTGAAGTAAATTAGGACATTAAATTAATTTTATATTAAATTTTTACATACAACACACATACACAAATACATATAAAACAGATGATTTTAAATTGCATGCCACGCTTGCCTGCCTGCTTGGCATGGCATTGTCTGTGGCGTTCAGAATCCCTTTCTCATTAAGTAACATTCCTTAGTGTTCTTCTCTAGATCTGAAGGCAGGTGTGATCTGAAATAAGAAAAGATGTCTCCCTGATCATCTTTGTATCTCATCCACTGACCAAGTACCCCTCACACTTCCCCAAAGTATAGCCTAAAGGTTTCTAGTTGTTGTTTTACCAGAAAATAAGTGAGAAAAAGGGACAGTAGTACCCATAAAAGAGGCTTCATTAGTTCTCTGATAAGGAACACAGTGGCATAAACGTCCTTGAACTCTGACAGAAAAACCACACTACCCAGTCTCTCAACTTCAAAATAGCCTTCCAAGGACATTCTCAGTATTGTGAGTTCCATGTCTTAAACATTCCTTATTAAAGGCCAAAGGGTTACTTCCCCATTTGGAATATGCTTTTGGAAGATATGCCACTGTCAGTGAGTGAGGACCACTTGGAGTCAGTGAGGTTCTGCCCACCCTCTTCTCACTGGCAGCTTGGGACAGGCTGCCACGGTCACCTTATCATCCCTATGCTGTTCTTTACCCGAATCCTTTTTTTTTTTCTTTTAAACTTGGGAACCAGAGGGATGGATTTATTAGATTCTAAGTACTTCATAGTTAGACATGATCATGCTTGCCTATTGGCATGTTAGCCACAAGAGCAATGGAGTTCTTCAGAAATGCCTAAAACTCTGGGACAGAATTTTGTACTATTGCAGAGTCGAGATTTTTATAGTCAATGGCGTACATCCCCCTGTCTCCTCTCACTTTGTCACTGAAACCTAGAGTGAATGTAGTCAGAGGGGTAGGGAAGAGTGGCTTTACTGCAGATAAAACAATAGCTTGCAGGAAAATCTTTTATTCCAATTTTAATAAACATCCCTGGAACAACAACAACAACAACAAAAAATGTGTGGCAATATTCCCTTTTATCATATGCAAATACAGAGTTAAGAAATCTACTTATATTAATAGAAAATTTAAATGATAGAAATAAGTTTTTATTTCCCTTTTTTCTATTATATTTTCTAATTTTGTGTAAGTGAATTTCAAGTAATAACTTTAAACCAAAAATAAAATGAAAGAAAAGAATGTAGGGTGGGCAAGAGTAAGAAATATATAAAATTATACTTCTGGGTTTCTGACAGCTAGTCACAGCCAGAATTTATCTAGAGACTGATATCACTTGTGAAACAAGCCAGGCAGAAAATGAATAATTTCATTAAAAATAGCAATAAAGGAAAACATCATCCACTATCAAATATATGTCGTACAACAAAGTTGTTCATATGCAAGTATGACGTTGATGCTGAAGTCATTTACTAGACACTGTATCACATATTTAAAAATGGGATTAGAGATTAATCAAAGTGTTTTTAAGTACAACATATAGTGTTGTTGTTGTTGTTAGGTACCATCAAGCTGGTATCGACTCATAGCGACCCTATGCACAACACAATGAAACATTGCTGGGTCTTGGGCCAACATCACAATTGTTGCTCGCATGAGTCCATTGATGCTGCCACTTTGCCAATATATCTCGCTGGGGGTCTTCCTTTTTTTCTCTGACCCTTCACCTTACAAAACATGATATCCTTCTCCAGCAACTGGTCCCTCCTGACAATATGTCCAAAGTATGAGAGACAAAATTTGGCCATCCTGGCCTCCAAGGAGCATTTTGGCGGCACTTCTTCCAACACAGATCTGTTGGTTCCTTTGGCAGCCCATGGTACTTTCAATATTTTCCTCCAACACTGTTGCAGACCGTGTAAGACTAGTCAGAGGTTCGAGGCCCTCTAGGGCCGAGTGTAACAAATGAGGCCACTGGCAGTTAATGGCAAATTGCTTTCATATTAATATTCAGGTATATATATTAAATTAATACACTGGAGCCTTTGAAAATCCACAGATAAATGTGATATTTTCCTAAAGCCAAGACTAAAGGTTGCAAGGTTAAACCTTTCTCCAAAGGATTAACTAAAAATATCTTAGCTACTTCTTGGTTCTTTGTTCTATAGACAAAGAACCCATCCGCCCTAATCCCTTTTCCAGGTGCAGCCCATTCACCTGGGCGGCTCCTACAGAACTCTCAACTTCCCCCAACTGACCTCAGGGGCTATAGATATGTTAATTGGGCCTGAGAATCCAAGTTGCTGGCCTGGGATTCGAACCAGTGAAGTACAATGTAAAGTTACCTGAATGTCTGGAAAATTACTGATGTTAGCTGTATCCTGTGTTAGTCCCTCCCAGCTTGGTGTGAAACTCCTCCCCTAAATAAAGCAGAGGCCCGGGCCTCCCCAGGTGTGCATTACTGGTTGGCAGGCATGGAGTAAAGATCAGTGCATTACTGGTTGGAAGGCATGGAGTAAAGATTGCGGTGCATTACGGGTTGGAAGGCATCCATTAAAGATTGCAGGGCAGTGAGTCGCTGCCTGCAGAGGCCATGATGCCTGTAGTCCCAAGCCTGCCCACCAGTGATGTATCCACCCTGGCTTTGGGGTGCCTCATTGTCTCCCTTCTTCTGTTTCTCTGTGTATTCTTTCGCTATCCCTATCTCCGCTGGATCTCCCCTCCTCGTGAACCAAACACACGTGACAATTATGTCGGGGCCAGACCCCGGCACAACACCATAACTAAAAAGCATCAATTCTTCTACTGTCTTCCTTATTCACTGTCCAGATTTCACATGCATATGAGGTTATTGAAAATACCATGGCTTGGGTCAGGAACACCTTAGTCCTCAAATTGACATCTTTGCTCTTCAACACTTAAAAAGTCCTGTGTAGCATATTTGCCTAATACATCATTTGATTTCCTGACTTCTGCTTCCATGAGTGTTGATAGTTGATCCAAGAAGAATGAAGTCCTTCACAACTTCAATCTTGTCTCAATTGATACGAATATTGTTTATTGTTCCATTGATGAGGATTTTGTTTTATTTAAATTGAGTTGTAATCCATACCAAAGGCTGTGCTCTTTGATCTTCATCAGTAAATATTTTAAGTCCTCTTCATTTTCAACAAGCAAAGTTGTATCATCTGCATATCATAGGTTGTTAATGAGTCTTCTTCCAATCCTGATGCCATGTTTATCTTCATATAACTCAGCTTCTAGGATTATTTGCTAAATACACAGGTTGAATAAGTATAGTGAAAAGAATACAACCTTTCTGCACACTTTTCTTAGTTTTAAACCAGTCAGTGTTTCCATGCTCTGTTTGAACAGCTGCCTCTTGGTCCATGTATAGATTCCTCATGAGCAAAATCAAGTGTTCTGGAATACTCATACTTCAAAATGCTGTTCAGAGCTTGTCATGATCCACACAATTGAAAGTCTTTACCTAGTCAATAAAGCATAGGTAAACATCCTTCTGATATTGTCTTCTTTTAGCCAACATCCATCAAACATCAGCAATGATATCCCTGTTTCATGTCCTCTTCTGAATCCAGGTTGAACCTCTTAAAGTTCTCTCAATGCATGCTTGCAGCTGTTTCTGTATTGCCTTTAGTAAAACTGTACTCGTTTTGGATATCAAAGATATTGTTTGATTATTTCCGCATTCCATTGGGTCACCTCTCTTTGGAATGGGCACAAATACAGATCTCTTCTAATCAGTCATCCAGATAGTTGTCTTTCAAATTTCTTGGCATAGATGAGTGAGTGCCTCCAGTGCTGCCTCACTTTCTTGAAAGATTCCAATTTGTATTCCATCAATTTCTGGTGCCTTGATCTTTGCCAATTCCTTCAACACACCATGGACTTCTTCCTTCAGTATTATTTGCTCTTGATCATATATTACTGCTTGAAAAGGTTGAACATCAACCATTTACTTTTGGTACAGTGACTCTGTGCATTCCTTCCATCTCCTCTTGATGCTTTCTTCATCATTTATAATAATTTTCCCAGAGAATCCTTCAATAACAAAAGTCTAGCATTGAATTTTTTCTTCAGATTCCCTAGCTTGAGAAATGATGAGTGTGTTCTTCCCTTTTGGTTTTCTTAGCCCAGATCTTTGTACATTTGTTGTAATATTTGACTTTGTCTTTTTGAGATTATCTTTGAAATTTTCTGTTCTGATTTTGTACCCCCTCATTTCTTTCATTTGCTTTAGCATCTCTATGCTGGAGAGCAAGTTTCATTGTCTCTTCTGACACATTTTGACCTTTTCCTTCTTTCTTGTTTTCTTAATGACTTTTTGTTTTCTTCCTGTATGATGTTCTTGATGTCATCCCACAACTCTTCTGATCTTCGGTCTTTAGTGTTCAACGTATCAAATCTGTTCTTCAGATGATCTCTAAATTCAGGGGGAATATATTCAAGTTCATACTTTGGCTCTCATGGACTTGTTTTAATTTTCTTCAGCTTCAGTTTGAATTAGCATATGAGCAATTGATGGTCTGGTCTACAATCTGCCCCTGGCCTTGTTTTGATTGATGATATGGAGCTTTACCATTTTCTCTTTCCACAGATGTCGTGGTTGTCATCAGGTGCCATCGAGTCAGAACTGATCCACAGATGTAGTCACTGTGATTTCTGTGTATTCTATCTGGTGAGGTCCATGTGTATAAT
>NW_006408553.1:19710999-19719959 GCF_000296735.1 Chrysochloris asiatica | reverse complement strand
GACTCAACGGCACTTAACAACAACAACAACCATCATAAAGAAGTCCTAATTTTTCTTGAACCTAGTTAGAACTATATTTGAGACTAGTTCTTCAGTATAATACTATGATATCAGTGATTTTATCCCTGAGGTTTAATCCTTAATTTTTCTAAAAAAAAGTTTATTTAAACAGATCTTTGCCTATAATACCATAACATTCTATTAACCTTAATTGCACTGTTTGTTTTCTTTAAGTGAATGCAAACTGTGTATTTCGAGTAACTTCAAGTGATTGTTTTTAACTTCTGTGAACTCAATATGAAAGAGTGCTTTGATCAATCAAGAATGTCTTTAATTGTTGTAAGAATGGTATTGGATGCATTACCTATCCCTTTTCTGTATGTTCTCTTCAATCTCTTGAAGATTGAATAATGTGGTTATTATTATTAGGAAACTTTAGGCCAAGTCAATTCTTTTCCAAGGCAATCTTAAATTATTTTCTTGTTCATAATTACTAGGTTCTTCCCTCCTTTCTATTGTTACCAAATTTTGTTAACCAATCACTAAACTAACTTCTGAAATATAAATAATATTCACTGTTAAAAACAGGAGAGAAAATGATGAAAACTCCTTAAGCATAACTAAACAACTTGAGCTAATCAGGATCATAGGATCCTGGGAGATAAGGAACATAGATGCAGGGGATGCCAAGGTCAATTGGTGCAGCATAGTCTACATACTAATTTGGTGAGCAGTGACTGGGGTCTTAAAAGCTCATGAGTTGATATCTAAGGTGCAACTATTAGCCTCTTCCTATATGAAGGACAGGAGAGTGATGAAAATCAAACACATATGAAAACAATTAGACCAGTGAAATAATGGGTCATGAGAACATCATTCTCCATGACACTGAGAAATAGATGGTGTCTGGCTACCACTACCAACTCTACTAAAAGGAAGAACAGCATAAGTCCTGGATAGGGTGGGAGAAAAATGTGGAGGAAGACACTTAAACAATCTGCAATATGCTGATGATACAATCTTGCTTGATGAAAGTGAAGAGGAGTTAAAATGCTTACTGAAATCTGCAGTCTTTGATCTTTATCAGTAAGCAGTTTAATTCTTCTTTAGTTTCAAAGCAAAGAAAACAAAAATCCTCACAATTGAACTACTAAATAATATCATGCAAAATAGAGAAAAAATTAAGTTGTCAAAGGTTTCATTTTGCTTGGATCTACTGTCAGTACTAATGCAAGAACAGCTAAGAAATCAAACAACGTATTTATTGCATTTTGCAAATCTGCTTCACAAGACCTCTTTAAAATATTTAAGAGAAAATATAGGACCCAAGGCATGGTATTTTCAATAGCCTTATATGCATACAAAAATTGGACATAATTAAGTAAACCCATAGGAGAATTGATGCATTTGAGTGGTGTTGGAGAAGAATATTGAAGGTACCATGGACTGCCAGAAGAAAAAGCAGGTCTGTGTTGGAAGAAATACAGTCAGAGTTCTTGTTAGAAGCCAGGATGGTGATGCTTTGCCTTTCATACTTCGGATATGTTATCAGAAGGAACCATTTCTTGGAGAAAGAGATCGTGTTTGCTACAGTGAAGTGTCAGCGGCATAGAGGAAGACCCCCAATGAGATCGACTGGCACAGAGACAGCAGCAATGGCTCAAGTATAACAATTGTGAAGATGCTGGAGCACCAGAAAGTGGTTTATTTTGTTGTGTATAGGGTCGCTGTGATTCTAACCAACTCAACAGAACCAAACAACAACAATAGGACAAATAGCAATATAGAGGTATACACATCTTAGAAAAATTGACTACATAAGATCAAAGAGCAGCATTTGCACAAGGATAAAGTTTGTTAGAATTAAGAAAGAAGGAGGATACTGGAAGCAGAGAGAGAAATTGTTATAAGAGGTATTTCATTTCAGGGATTGCAATCAATGAGACTGATCACAATGTATACAAAATGTTAAATGGGAAACTGATCTTTGCTGAAAATCGTCACCTAATAAAGAGAAAAGTAACTACTGATAAATGCTTTCTGCTTTTAATACATTCATATTTATCTATAAATGAAGCAAACAAAGATTAAGATGTTTCTTATGTAAATAACACTTATTCTCTTATCATTGTGGAATTCATGTAATGGAACTATCAAGTATGCGGATCTGTATCAATGGTTACTCTAGACAAAATAAGTAAGTACATTATGGTCATTTAATTCTAATACAAATGGTCTCAGAATTTCTCCATTAGTGATGAATCTATGGTACAAAGATAAATGGATAATAATTTTCTGTATGGCCACTCTGCTGCTCTTCTTTGACTGACTTTTATTCTAGAGCCTGAATGATTAGTGGTTGTTTATATAGTTAAGTTGTTCATTTTAATACACTTCTTCAAAAACCACGACTCTACTAAAGAAGTTTTTAAGTGGACCTCTATGTCAAGAGAAAAAAACAAATGCAGCAAACCAATCTACCAAAAAGCTAATTTGACAACAGCAATTATTCAAAATGGAATTAAATAACACTGTTTAACTCTTCACAATACTATTGTACAATTGTCTACTGTATTTATAATGCAAATGTATCACTAAAATATTTTTGGTAATTTATTTGTTTGTTGTGGCTGTTAAGTGCTGTCAATTAGGTTCTGACTCATAGTTATAGTGTATAGGATTTCTGATTAGCAGCTAGTGAGTTTGAACTGTCAATCTTATAGTTCAAACCAACCATTCGGTAGACAGCATTATCCTGTACCCACACCAAGATTCATTTTCTAAAGCTTAATATCTTTCAGTTTTGGATTAAGAAAGTAAAAGACAAAATTTTAAATTATTTTGTCTCATTTTTTATGAGATGCAAGCACTCCATTATGGATACCTTTATTTTAGTAGAAATTCTAATGGCCCATATGCTTATCTTCAGAAAATTGTATGTTGCTGTTGTTGTTTAGTGCTGTCAAGTCGGTTCCAATGCATAGTGACCCTCAGTAGGGTTTCTGAAGAGCACCTGGTGAAGTTGAACCTCCAACCTTGTGAATCAAACCTACTTTGTAGTCCAGCACATTAACCTACAGTACTATACCACACTGGATCATCCATGTTGTAATGAAAAGAGTCTAAAGCCAAATCTCTGTAGATCATCCCCAAACCATAGATCAGCAAGGTGAACTAATAAAACTACACAAGCTTACACATAAAGAAGACATAGAAAAGGATACCACAAACTCCAGTTTACATATTATTTTGGAAATAATTATCTAAACTTAGATACACCCTTGAAACCAAACTGAGATGGATTTTTGTGCAGAGACTTTAAGAAAAAGAAAAGATAATTAGAAGCTAGCAGTGTCAGAATTCATGTAAAATCAGTCTTAGAAAAAGAGTACTGCTCTGCTTTGGAAATACTGTGACAAGTCATAAAGATATATCAAAAGAGTAGATTTTGCAGAATCAAATAAATGTGTGTGATAATAAAACACACATCAGAAGTTTCAATGAGATATACTTTCAGATTTTGCATTTTGGCTATAAATAATTTGTTTAGAGTTGGACCCCTGTCTCAAATTTTAACATAAAATTTGGCTTTGTTTTTAATTGGACCTAGAAGTAGTGAATGAATCAATATAAGGCAACACACTATAAGAAGCCAGAAGAATAGGTGGATAATTTAAATAATTTGTTCTAAAGTATTTGGACATCCCAATTGCATCCATGCTCTCACTCTACTGAATTGTCCAAGACTTTTGTTTTTCAATTATGTAATTAATACATTTCTAATAAATACCTCTTTCTTAAAAAATTTGTTTATGCTAAATTTATACCAATTGCATTCAAACAATTCAAAACAGAATATGCAATAAAATACCACAACTGAAGGTATCTACTACATATATTTTAACTTAAAGATGCAAGCCAACATTCTGCCTCCAGTCATTATTATTTAGTTCCAAATCTCTAACAAATAGTAACAATACTGGACAAGAAATAACAACCAGCAACAAAACAGCAAAATATTCCTTGGAGGCAGTAGAAAACTATCGGACTCATTTTATGGAGGACTGTCCATGTTTTAGATAAGGAAATGGAAATTAGTAAACAGATAATACAGGGGGAAAGAAAGAAGGACATTCACAGGGTCTATAATATGACAACAAAAAAATCCTGTAAACAAAAGAGCCAGAGATTGAAACTGCATGTTTTGTGTATAAACTTTGTCCAATATACTGGATTACCCATGACCCACATATGTTAGGAAGACTCCAAATACTCAACAACAACAATAAAATGCTAAAATAATTGATTGGACATTTTAGCTGTTGTGTACTAAGAGAAAAATGAAGCTTGCATTTTAAGTATAGGAAAATAAACTTCCTCTCAAGACAAAGGAAACAAACGCAATATAACAAAACCCAAAAATAAAAACTATCCTTTGACAAAACATGTATTCAGAGTTTCCATATCACATTACTTTCAGTGTTCAATATACTCCAAAACTTAATTACATATGTAAAAACAGAAATTAAGATTAAGGGAATTCAAACTCAAATGATCCAGGTGTTGTAATTAGGAGAAATTGGTTTTATAGCATTATCATATTAAAATATAGAATGGAAAGTATATTTACAGGTAATAAAGAAATTGAATATATTGTAACTGGATAATAGAGTACTTGAAATAAAATTTCATTGTTGTTGTTAAGTGCCTTCGAGTCATTAGTTAGACTTAAAGCTGGACGAAAGTGAGAGAAGACAGAGTCAACGAACCTGAAGGTATAACATGGTAGTGGTGGTTGTGCTGTGCTGTTGAGTTGGTTCTAATTCACAGCAACTCTGTATAAGATTTCTGAGATTGTACATCTTAACGGGAACAGAAAGCCACTTTTTTTCTCCCATGGAGTGGCTGGTGGATTCAAGCTGTTGACTTTGCAGTCAATTACAATTATTCCAATGGATATGGAATATGATAGTGGTGGTGGTGCTGCACTGTTGAGTCAGTTCTGACACGTAAGGCTGGACTACGTGAAGTTCAGCTTCCAGGATAATGAGACTTGGACAACTATATGGTGCCCAGCTATGACTACCACTGCATAGAAAAGGATCACATTAGATTCCTGGATAGAGATTGTGAAAACGTGAAACATAGCTCAAAATCACAAAAGAGACGAGGTTTACTGGTTATATAGAGATTGTTAGAGTCCCTGAGACTAGGGCCATTATTCACCCACAGGTCTGGAACTGAACTCACCCTTTTGACTCAATTTTAAGTCAAATGCTAGACAAGTATATAAAAGGAACAATAACAATAATGACTTTATGAACAACTTAAAATAGTCAAAGATATGACATAAAAAAGGTAACATTTACCTAAAAACAAAGTTTGGAAAGTTTTAGGAAAGAAGGAGGAATGGAAATAGAAAATACAGCCAAGGAGTGGGATAGGTGAGGATATTGTGAACAATGACATGAAACAAAATGTGTGTGAATTGTTGAATGAAAAAACAGATAATCTGCTCTATAAACCTTCATCCAATTCACAATAAATATTAAAAAAATTAAAAATATAGTAAAATTCATTGAGTATAATAATACAAAGTTTGGCATTTATTTCTTATAGAAATAACACTCAGAAAACTAACATTGTATTGGTGGTCCTAGCCATTGCAACGAGGTATAGCAAATGAATGAAAGAAATATCAGAAACCAATTTTTTTTTTTTTTTAATCTTGAGGAACATTATAAAACAATTATTAGAATTTTAAAATTACCCTTTAAAGAATTCAAGTACCTTTACTCAGAGCCAACAACAAGAAAGACTTCTACAGGGTCTCTATGAGTCAGAATGAACTCAAAGGCACTTAACAACAACATCATACTTTTTCTGAAGTCCTGGTTTATGGCACTATGCTTAATAGCACTGGACTGTTGAGCACAGGTCAGTAGTTCAAATCTGCTAATCACTCCTTGTTAACTCTATGCAGGGTGTCTAAGAGCCAGAAGTGATTTATGGCACTTCAAAAAGCATCCCAAGTTATTGATTGAAAGAAGCTATATTTTTAAGATGTTAAAGCTTTGTTTCTTGTTCTATAGATATCCAGGCAAAATCACAACTGGATTTTAAAAATAGGTCAGCTAATTTAAAGTTCATATAGAAAAAAATATGGTATTATGACAGTTAGGTGTCCTGGTGCGGCGCTGTTGGTTAATGTGCCAGACTGCAAAGCTGTTTGAACTGCAAGGTCGGTGGTTCAAGCTCACCAGCTGCTCCTTGGAAACCCTATACAGGGTCACTATGGGTCGGAACCGACTTGACAGTACTTAACAACAACAAAGACAGTTAAGGATTTGTGCCAAATTGTGTGGGTTCTCAGTGGTTTGGCAGTTGAGATCTAGCTAATTCCTATAATGTGATTTGATGTGATGAGTCAGTCAAAGGAATAAGAGTGGGATGCACCAAGCTTAATCCCATCACAACCTCATTGGATTTATGGGAGATTGCCAAAGGTGTGATATGCAACACTGCTTATTGAGCAAGTGGTAATGGGGGAAAGACTTGATCAGAGAAGAAAGGACCTACTACAACCAAGACAGAAGACCCGAGAGTGGAGTGCATTCTCTGGACATAAGTTACCTGCACTGTGAAGTTCCTGGATCCAGGGAAAGATTGATGCCAAGATGTATAGAGATCTCCAAGGAATACTGGGCCAACATATGCTGAAAGAATTCAAGTACCTTTACTCAGAGCCAACAACAAGAAAGACTTCTTCATGGGCCAACACTCTGAATTTAAACATCTAGTCTCCAAACTGTGAGAGAAAAAATGTCTTGTTGCTAAAGTTATCCATTTGTGATAACTCTGTTATAGTAGTGTTAGATAACTAAGACAAATACATAAACCAATTTTGAAACAAAACAGGGATTTCTAAGGTCATATACTGCCTGGTATCATGATTTGCTATCGTCTGCCTTGCAGTAATAAATACAATGTCATTAATAATAAATTTGAGTTAAAAAATTGGTCAAAATAGTAGATTCTAGAAATAGACCTGTAGTTTTTGTTGTTAAGTGTTTTCTAGTTGATTCAGACTCATAGCAACCCTGTATTAAGTTTTTAAAGAGTAGCTGGTGGGTTTGAACCACTGACCTTGTAGTTAGTAGTCCAGAGTTTACCCTACAGTGCCAATTTTTATTTTATTTTGGCACTAATAGCCATGTAAATAGAAAAAGGAATTCTTTCAACCAATGATGCTGGAATAAACCTCACTAGGAGTTCTATTCTATCATATGAGGTTGAGATGAGTTGACTCCATGGAAGACACATAACAACAGCAATATGGAAAATACAAAACTCTCAACTCCTACCTCACACCAAATCCAAAATGAATTCAAAGTGGATCATAAAGCTAAATGTTGTTGCTGTTGTTAAGTTCCTAGAAGAATTAAAACTATAAACCTTTTAAATGAAACTTTAGAAAAACATTTTTTTTGCCTCAGTATGGGTGAAGACTTCTTTACTTTATGAAAGGCATGTACATTAAGGAAGAATAATATGCTAGACTTTATCACTATAAGGAGCATATGCTCATTAAAGAGACTATTAAGACAATGAATGAGAAAACCACAAACTAGAAGAAAATATACTCAAAACACATATCTGAAAGTTTAGTTTAACAAAGAACTCCTATACCATCTTAATAAAAATATAAATAGCTTGATTAAAAAATGGGTGAAGTATTTGAGCAAAACTTCAAAAAGGAAGATACATAGTATCTGAAAAATTGCACAACAATTTAATTATCTGAGATATATATATTAAAATTATAATAAGATACCCACCAGAATGGCTAAAATTGAAAAAAAACAAAGAAACAAATTTTCAGGAATACTGAAATCCAAATCATTGGTAAGAAAGTAAGATGGTACAACTACTGTAGGAAATAGTGTGTTCATTTTTCATTAAGTAAAAAAGCACCAGTCATCTGCCTGATTGATTTTATGCCAAGATATTTATTCAGTAAAAAATAAAATAAACATATGCTTACACAATGATTTGCACATGAGTGTTTAGGCTATCTTTGCCAAATGCGCCATAGTGCTATATTCATACAATGGATTACTTTTATTATTATGGAGTGCCCTCTTATAAATTCCTACTCATAGCAACTCTATGTGAATTAATACAACTTCCTCAAAGAGTTTTTCTTGGCTATAATCTTTATGGAAACCTATTGTCAGATCTCTCCCCTATTTCGGTTTTAATCACTAATTTTAAGGTTAGCAGTCTAGCACATAAATATTAGAGCAATGAAAACTTATTCAGAGATAAAAATGAATGCACATAACGACACTGTTGTTGTTTAGTGCCATCGAGTTGGTTCCAACTCATAGCAACCTTGTATAGGGTTTCCAAGGAGCAGCTGGTGAGCTTGATCACTGACATTGCAATACAAACAGCTTTGCAGTCTGACGCATTAACCCACAGTGCCACACCAGGATTCCATAACGACATTAATCATTTGCAAAAAATATAGCATACCTAGTTAAAGAAAACACATAAAAGAGAATATGCTATATGATTGTTGTTAGGATTGTTGTTGTTACGTGACATCGAGATGGTTCTGGCTCATAGAGATACTACGTAAAACAGAACAAAGCACTCACTGTGTTGTCCTGTTCCAGACTTATAATATTTTCAACACTTGAGCTCATTGCTGCTGTCACTGTACCAATCCATCTCCTTGGGGTCTTCCTCTACTTTTTTTTTTTTTACTGATCCTCCCCTTTACCAAGCATGATGTCCTTTTCCAGGGACTGGTTCTGTTAATATGATCTAAATAAGAGAAATTAAATATTGCCATCCTACTCATATGCAAATTCAAACTGAAACTGAAGAAAATTAAAACAAGTCCATGAGAGCCAAAATATGACCTTGAATATATCCCACCTGAATTTAGAGAT
>NW_006408553.1:19704939-19710489 GCF_000296735.1 Chrysochloris asiatica | reverse complement strand
TGAAATCTTTCAAGAAAGTGAGGAAGCACAGGAGGCACTCACTCATCTCTGCCAAGAAATTTGGAAGACAACTATCTGGCCGACTGATTGGAAGAGATAAATATCTGGGCCCATTCCAAAGAGAGGTGACACAAAGGAATGCAGAAATCATCAGACAATCTCTTTGATATCTCACATGAGTAAAGTTTTACTAAAGGTAATACAGAAATGGCTACAGTCATACATTGACAAAGAACTTCCAGAGGTTCAAGTTGGATTCAGAAGAGGCCGTGGAACGAGAGTTATCATTGTTGATGTCCGATGGATCTTGTCTGAAAGCAGAGAATATCAGAAAGATGTTTACCTATGCTTTATTGACTACGCAAAGGCTTTCGATTGTGTAGATCATGACAAGCTATGGACAGCATTGTGAAGTATGAGTATTCCAGAACACTTAACTGTACTTCTGAGAAATCTGCACCTGGACCAAGAAGCAGTTGTTCAAACAGAGCATGGGAACGCTGAATATTTTATAATTAAGAAAGGTGTGAAACAAGGTTGTATTCTTTCACTATACTTATTCAACCTGTATGCTGAGCAAATAATATGAGAAACTGGGTTCTATGAAGAAAAACGTGGCATCAGGATTGGAGGAAGACTCTTTAACAACCTGCGATATGAAGATGATACAACCTTGCTTGCTGAAAGTGAAAAGGACTTAAAACATTTACTGCTGAAGATCAAAGAGCACAGCTTTCGGTGTGGATCACATCTCAATGTCAAGAAAACAAAAATCCTCATCACCTCACAACATTCTTATCAACGGAGAAAAGATTGAAGTTGTCAAGGACTTCATTCTTCTTGGATCAGCTATCAACACTCACGGAAGCAACAGTCAAGAGATCAGATGACATATTGCATTAGGCAAATCTGCTGCACAAGACCTTTTTAAAGTGTTGAAGAACAAAGATGTCAGCTTGAAGACTAAGGTGCGCCTGACCCAAGCCATGCTATTTTCAATAACCTCATGTGGATGTGAAAGCTCTACAGTGAATAAGGAAGATTGGAGAAGAATTGATGCCTTTGAATTATGGTGTTGGAGGAGAATACTAAAAGTGCTGCGGGCTGCTAAAAGAACCAGTAGATCTGTTTTGGAAGAAGTGCAACCATAGTGCTCCTTAGAGGCCAAGATTGCCAAACTTCGTCTCTCATACTTTGGACACATTGTCAGGAAGGAACAGTCACTGTAGAAGGATATCATACCTGGTAAGATGGGGGGTCTGAGAAAAGGAGGAAGACCCCCAGTGAGATGGATTGGCCAGGTGGCAGCATCGATGGACTCAAGTGTGGCAACAGTAGTGAGGTTGGCCCAGGATCGGACATTGTTTCGTTCTGCTGTGCATAAGGTCGCTATGAATCGTTGCCGACTCGATGGCACCTAACAACAACAAACCTTCTTAGGAGCATTCTGATGGTATTTCATCCAAGTAAGATTTGTTTGTTCTTCTGGCAGTCCATGATACTTTCAATATTCTTCCCCAACACCATAACACAAAAATGTATCCGTTTTTCTGCAGTTGTCCGTATTCATTGACCAAATTTCACAAACAATGACGCTATTGAAAATATCATGGCTTGGTTCAAGCACATCTTATTTCTCAAAATGGTTGCTTTGCTCTTGAACACTTTAAAAAGTCTTGTACAGTAGAATGCCCTAATGTAATACATCACTTGATTTCTTGATTGCTGCTTCCTTGAATGTGATAGTAGATTCAAGCAAAAATGAAGCCTTTGATCTTTTCTCCATTTA
This sequence comes from Chrysochloris asiatica, assembly GCF_000296735.1. NCBI lineage: Eukaryota > Metazoa > Chordata > Mammalia > Afrosoricida > Chrysochloridae > Chrysochloris > Chrysochloris asiatica. The sequence goes on along the minus strand of NW_006408553.1, from coordinate 19,708,700 downwards.
TCATGATGCTATTTATTGGTCCAGTGGTGAGGATTTTTGTTTCATTACCTTAAAGTGCAGCCCATCCTGAAGACTGGTTTTTGGTCTTCATCAGTAAGTATTTTAAGTTATCTTCACCATCATTAAGCAAGGTTGCATCATCTGCGTATCTCAGCTTGTTAATGAGTCTTCCTCCAAGCCTGATGCCATGTTCATCATCATAAAATCCAGCTTCTCTGATCATTTCTCCAGCATTAAGAATGAAAAAGTATGTTGAAAGAATACAACTCTGATGCACACCTTTCCTGGTTTTATATCATTCAGGTCCCCCTTGTTCTGTTCAAATGACTGCCTTTTGGTCTATGTACTGGTTATTCATGAGCACAATAAAGTATTCTGCAATACTCATTCTCCACACTGTTGTCCATAGGTTGTCATGATTCAGAGTCGAAAGCCTTTGCATAGTCAGTAAAGAACAGGTAAACATCTTTCTGGTGTTCTGTGCTTTCAGCCAAGATCCACCTGATGTCAGCAATGTAATTCCTCATTCCACATTTTTGTCTGGATCCAGCTTGAATCTCTGGCCTTTCTCTGTCATTGTACTATTGCAGCTGTTTTTGAATTATCATTAGAAAATTTTTACTTACATGAGATATTAGTGCTATTGTCCTGTCATTGTCACACTGGGTTACCTCTCTTTGGGATGGGTACAAATATGGATTTCTTCCAATCAGTTGGCCAGAAAGCTGGCATCCAAATTTCTTGACATAGATGAGTGAGTGCCACCCATGCTGCAACAGTTTGCTGAAAGATTTCAATTTTATTCATCAATTCCCAGAGCCTTATTTTTTGTCAATGCCTTCAGTGCACATTGAACTTCTTGAACATATGCTACACCTTGAAATTGTTGAACATCAACCATTTCTCTTTGGTACACTGACCCTGTGTACTTCCATTTTCTTTTGATGTTTTCTGCCTCATTCAAAATTTTGTCTGTTGAATTCTTCAATTTTGAAGTTGAGGCTTGAATTTTTTTTCTTTGATTATTTCTGCTTGAGAAATGCTGAGCTTGTTCTTCCCTTTTGGTTTTCTAAATCCAGATTTTTGCAAATTTTATTATAATATTTGAGTTCATCGTCTTGAGATGCCCTTTGAAAATTTCTGTTCAATCCTTTTACCTCTCCATTTCTTCCATTGTGTTCTACACGCTACACTGTAGCTCTCCATTTTTCAGAGTCTTTTCTGACTTCCATTTTGGTCTTTTCTTTTTTCCTTGTCTTCTTAATGTCCTTTTGCTTTTTTGCCATATGCCATTCTTTATCAATCTTTTTAAACTTTTTATTGTTAATTGAGTAAAAATTTACAGACAAAATCATCAGTTTAACATTAAAAAATTAATACACTTTGCTTCATTTCAATGATTACAATCTTTGCTAAGGAAGAACAGTCATCCTGTTTCCTCCCTGGGGCTCCTATTTCACTTTCACTTGCCCTCCTCCCATCCCTTCTTGCTGTTTTCCTTAGATACACAATGCCCCTTTGGTTTTGAATGATTTACTGTCCCATCATTCATTTTGAGCATATCTTACCAATGTTATTGTTTCCTCTATAAACCTATCTACATAACTGTCTACTGTTTAACTGAAAGATAATGTATCTCTTTCCAGACCTCAAGGGTACTGGAGAGAGCAACACAACGTGTGGAAAAAAATTCAAAATTATTGACAGAAAAAAAAAAAAAAATGGGCTCACTGTTCATAAAGAGACTGGAGGAACCTGTGATTGTGGCTCTTGACCACACTTCATGTCTGTATATTCTTGATGTCATCCCACAATTCTGGTTTTTCAGTAATTATTGTCTAATACATCAAATATGTTCTCAAGATGATCTCTAAATTCAGGTGGGATGTGTTCAAGGTCATATTTTTGTTCTCTTAGACTTGTTTTAATTTTCCACTTATTCAGCTTGAACTTTCGCATGAGCAATTGATGGTATTCTCCACAGTCTGCACTGGGCCTTGTTTTGGCTGATGATAGTGTTTCCATCATCTCTTCCTACAGATGTAGTCAATTTGATATCTGTATTTTCCATCTTGTAATGTCCATGATGTAGTTTTTTGGTCCATTTGTGAGGATTTCTTTACTTTCAGATGTAATCCATACTGAAGGCTGAAGACTTTCATCTTCATTACTGTTGTTGTTAAGTGTTGTTGAGTTGGTTCCAATTCATAGTGATCTTGTATAGAGTTTCCAAAGAGTAGTGTAGTGGTTATGAATTGGGCTGCTAACCTCAAGGTTGGCAGTTCAAAACTTCCAGTGGTTCCGCGGGACAAAGATGAGGTGTTCTGCTCCCATAAAGATTTATAGACTCGGAAACCCTGTGCAGGGTCACTATGAGTCAGAACTGATTCCACGGTACTTAACAACACTAGTGACTTTGAACTGCTGACCTTGTAGCTCAAACCAACCTTGGGGTTCAATGTTTTATCCCACAGTTACACATCAGTACTCCCACAAGAATTTTTAATTTTCTTCTTTGTATCATCTGCATATCTCAGGTTGTAATGACTTTTCCTCTAACCATGATGCGACTTTTCTTATAATACAGTTGCTCAGCATACAGATTAAATAAGTATGCTGGAAGGATACAGTAATGGAAAATTTTTTCCTGATTTTAAATCATTAAGTATCTCCTTATTCTATTCAAAGAACAGCCTCTTCATCAGTGTACAAGTTCATCATGAGCACAATGCAGTGTTTATGAATATTCATTCTTCACAATGTTATTCATAGTTTGTCATCATCCACACAATCAAAAACCTTTGCATAGTCAACAACCCAAATATAAACATCTTTCTGGTATTCCCTAGTTTCAGCCAATATCCACCTGACATCAGCAATGATATATCTAGTTCCATTTCTTCTGAATCAGTCTTGAATTTCTGGCAGTTCCATGTTGATGTACAGTTGCAGCCATTTTTGAATTACAGATTAAGGTTAAGAATTAAAGGGTGGAAGAAATATATCAAGCAAATAGCAATAACAAAATGAGCAGGAGTGGCAACATCAATCTCTGATTAAATAAACTTTAAGGCAAAAATTTCCACACAAGATGGCAGATTGGGTAGACATGCAGTACAGAGCTCCATCAGCAACAACACAGAATACTGTACCAAGCAGACTCAGGGGATGGTGCTAGAACTCTGAATTATATATAAAAGGAATATTTAGAAGCTTGGAAGGCTTACAGCTAGAGGAATTTGTAGCAGAATCAAGAAGTACATTGTTTCCTAATTCAAGATGCTCAGCTGCTCCCAGAGCCCTCATAGAGAGAGACCAAGTAGGGGAAGGATCAGAACAGTCACAAATGCCTGACAAAACCATGGAGATACAATGTGGACATTCTGTCTTTTTGGTATATGATCATTGGTTTCTCACTGTCTGCGCACCTCAATTCTGGTGACTAGAGGGGATGCCTGAGTGAATGGACACCCCACCCTCTCCCCTAGAGAGTTCTACTATACATGTGCACAGATATCAAAATTTAAAGTGACAGTTTACACTTAAAACAAAATGGCCACCACTAGTCTGTAAGTTTATTGTCCTGTGGTGGCTTGTGAGTTGCTGTGATTCTGAAAGCTATGCCACTGGTATTTTAAATACCAGCAGGGTCACCCATGGTGGACAGGTTTCAGATGAACTTCCAGACAAAACCAGACTAAGAAGAAAGAATGACGAACTACTTCTGAATATTTAGTCACTGAAAACCTTATGAATAGCAG
>NW_006408553.1:19702963-19704799 GCF_000296735.1 Chrysochloris asiatica | reverse complement strand
CAGCTGTAAACATCCATTGAAAATTGGAACATGGAATGTGAGAAGTATGAATCTGGGGAAATTAGAATTTGTCAAAAATGAAATAAAACGCATAAATATCAATATCTTAGGCATTAGTGAGCTGAAATGGACTGCTATTGGCCATTTTGAATCTGACAACCACGTGGTCTACTATGCCAGGAATAACAAATTGAAGAGGAATTGTGTTGCATTCATTGTCAAAATGAACACATCCAGATCAGTCATGAGGTGCAACGCTGTATGTGATAGGATAATATCAATGTTGCTACAGGGAAGCCCGGTTAATACCACTATTATTCAAATTTATGCATCAACCACTAAAACCAGTGAGGATGAAATAGAAGAATTCTACCAACGTCTTAAATGTGAAATCAATCAAACCTGCAATCAAGATGTATTGCTCATTACTGGTGATTGGAATACAAAGGTTGAGAGCAAAGAGGAAGGATTAGTAGTTGGAAAATATGGCCTTGGTGATAGAAATAATGCTGGAGAACGCATGATAGAATTCTGCAAAACCAATGATTTGTTCATTTCAAATACTTTCTTTAGATAGCATAACAGATGACTATACGCATGGACCTCGCCAGATGGAATACATAAAAACCAAATTGAATACATCTGAAAAAAGAGACAATGGAAAACTCCATATCATCAGTGAAAACAAGGCCAGGGGCAGACTGTGAAACAGACCGTTAATTATTCTTATGCAAATTCAAACTGATGCTGAAGAAAATTAAAACAACTCCACGTGAGCCAAAATATGAACTTGAATAATATCCCACCTAAATTTAGAGATCGTATGAAGAACAGATTTGATACATTAAACACTAAAGACAGAAGACCAGAAGAGTTGTGGGATGACATCAAGAACATCATATCTGAAGAAATCAAAAAGTAACTAAGAAGGCAAGAAAGAAGGAAAAGGTCAAAATAGATGTCAGAAGAGACACTGAAATTTGCTCTCCAGCTTAGAGATGCTAAAGCAAATGGGAGAAATGAGGAGGTCCAAGAGCTGAACAGTAAATTTCAAAGACCAGCTCAAGAAGATAAAGTCAGATATCACACCAAAATATGCAAAGATCTGGAATCCGAAAACCAAAAAGGAAGAACACTCTCAGCATTTCTCAAGCTAGGGGGACAGAAAAAAAATTCAAGCTTCGACTTTCATTATTGAAAGATTCTCTGGGCAAATGATTGAATGAAGCAGAAAACATCAAGAGACAATGGAAGAAATACACAGAGTCACTGTACCAAATGGAAATGGTAAATGTTCAACCATTTCAAGAGGTAGCATATGATCAAGAGCCAATGATACTGAAGGAGGAAGTCTAAGGTGCAGTGAAGGAATTGGCAAAGAACAAAGAACCAGGAATTCATGGAAACACATTTAAATCTTTCAAGAAAGTGGGGAAGCACAGGAGGCACTCACCTAGCTCTGCCAAGAAATTTGGAAGACAACTATCTGGCCAACTGATTGGAAGAGATCCATATGTGTGCCCATTCCAAAGAGAGGTGACCCAATGGAACGCAGAAATGATTGTACAATCTCATTGATATCCCATGCTAGTAAAGTTTTGCTAAAGGTAATACAGAAATGGCTACAATCATACATTGACAGAGAACTTCCAGAGGTTCAAGCCTGATCCAGAAGAGGCCATGGAACAAAGTATATCATTGCTGATGTCTGATGGATTGTGGCTGAAAGCAGAGAATATCAGAAAGATGTTTACTTGTGCTTTATTGACTAAGCAAAGGATTTCGATTGTGTGGATCATGGCAACCTTGAGACAACATTGTGAAGTATGAGTATTC
>NW_006408553.1:19688786-19702158 GCF_000296735.1 Chrysochloris asiatica | reverse complement strand
TATTGTCAGGAGGGACCGGTTTCTGGAGAAGGATATCATGTTTGGTAAGGTGGAGGGTTAGAGAAAAAGAGGAAGACCCCCATCGAGATGGATTGGCCAAGTGACAATATTGATTGGCTCAAGCGTGGCAACAGTAGTGCAGTTGGCCCAAGATCAGGCAGTGTTTAGTTCTGCTTTGCATTAGGTCACTATGAGTTGATACCGACTCGATGGCACCTAACAACGATTTCACTCAACATAATGTCCTCATGGTTCATCCATGTTTTGTGATAGTTTACTACTTCTTTATTGTTCTTTAATGTATCATAATATTCCATTGTGTGAATGTACCACAGGTTTTTTGTAAATTCTTCAGTCAACTGGCACTTAGGTTGTCTCCATCCCTTTACTATTGTAAATAGTGCTGTTATGAAATTGGCATACATATATCTACTCATGTTATGGCTTGTATTCCTTGTGGGTAAATACCAAGTCGAGGAATTGCTGGATGATAAGGTATTTCTATTTTCAACCTTCTGAGGATGTGCCATATTGCTTTCTAGAGAGGATGGATCATTTCATAATACCACCAGCAATACTGGAGTGTCCCGGTCTCTCCACGTACTTGCCAGAGTTTATTGTCCTCTACTTTTTTTAAATCTTTGGTGTTATTATTGATGTGAGATGATATCTCATTGTTTTTTTGATTTGCATCCATATAATGGCTAGTGATCATGCACATTTCTTCATATATTTTTTGCTGCCCAGATCCTCACCTTGATGAAGTGGCTGTTCATATACTGTGCCCATATTTAAAATTGGGTTATTTGTCTTTTTCTTGTAGAGGTGTTGTAGTTTCCTATGTATTTTATAAATAAGTTCCTTGTCTGATGTGTCATTGCAAAATATTTTTTCCCATTGTGTGGGTTTCCTTTTTAGTCTTCTGGTGAAGTCTTTTGATCTACTTAAGTTTCTAATTTTTAGTATGTCTCAATCATCTATTTTGTCTACTTTTATTTGTGTAATTTTCAAAAGGTTTGGTAGTCTGTGTAATCCCTAAATTAGTACCCTCACATTCGTTCCTATTTTTTTTCATTGATGACTTTCATAATTTTTAGATTCACATTTAGCTGTTCAATCCATGCTGAGTTAGTTTTTGCATAAGGCATGAGTTAAAGGTCTTGCTTCAATCTTTTGCATATCACTTTCCAGTTCTGCCAGCACCATCTGTTAAAGAGACTATCCCCTTCCCGATATATTTAGGTAATTTGTCAAAATTTGTCAAAAATCAGTTGGATATATGTGGATTGGTTAATTTCTGGATTCTCAATTCTGTTCCAGTGATCAATGTATCTTTCATTGTACTAGTACCAAGCTATTTTGACCACTGCAGCTTTGTAATAAATTTTGAAGTCAGGGAGTGAGAGGTTTCCAACATTATTCTTCTACTTAAGCAGTGCTTTGCTTATCCTGAGTTGCTTTCCTTTCCATATAAAATTTGCAGTTTTTTTTTTTTTTTTTCTCTCTTTCTTTGAAGAATTTCATTGTACCCTGGATGGGGATTGAATTATATGTGTAAATTGTATTGGGCAGTATTGACATTTTCGCAATGTTAAGTCTTCCTACCCAGGAACATGATACATTCTTCCATTTTTGTAAGTGTCTTTTGGTTTCTTATAGTAGTATTTTGTAGTTTTCTTTGTATAGGTCTTTTGTTTCTCTGGTTACATTTATTCCTAGATATTTCATCCTTTGCATGGCTATTATAAATGGTATTGCTTTCTTAATGTCCCTTTCAGAGCTGTCATTTTTGGTATAGAGGAACCCATCTGATAGTTATGGATTAATTGTTGCCATTATGTTTATAAGACGTCTCTTGTACACAACATATTGAAGGATCTTGTTATCTTATCCATTCTGCACCCTCCGTCTCTTAACTCGTGAATTTAATCTGTTTACACACTGTGCAATTATTGATAGTTATGGATTAATTGTTGCCATTATGTTTGTGGGGTTTGTTTTTTTTGTGGTGTTGCTGTTTTCTTTGTCCTGTGTGTCATCCTTTGTTGAGTTCATGCTTTTTGTGTTCTTTCTTGTGAGTTTCCTCATAGTTTTAATGTTTCCGTGTTCTTCTTGGATTTTCATTTTCTTGGTAAGTTGTGAAGTGTTAATTTTCTTTGAGGTTACTTTATATTCCATTAACTTTTCCCTCCATTTAGTGCAGTCTATTTTGTCCTGTAATCTACACGACCTTCTTACCATCTGGATCTCTGTTCTTATATGTTTACCTTCTTTTATATTGTAATTGTTTTGATCATAGACTGACCTCCCAGATTCTCTGAGTTTGTTCTTATACATAGTTTTGTTCTGTTTTCAACTCTTCTGTCAATTTAGTTCTGGGAGGTACTGCCACATATGTGAATCTCTGGTTGTTGTCTGTTCTTGTTAGTTCTCAGTCCACAGAACTCCCTTTAGGATGTTTTGTAGAACAGGGTTGGCTTTGGAAAAATCCCTTAGCTTCTGTTTAGCTTGGAATGTTTTGATTATACCATCACATTTGATTGATAGCTTTCCTGGATAAAGGATATTTGGTTGGCAGGTTTGTTTTTTTTTCTTCTTTCACGGTTTTATATATGTCTCCCCATTGCCTTCTTGTTTGCATGGCTTCGGCTGAGAGATCCGAGCTTAATCTGACTTGTTTGTCTTTTTATGTAATACTCTTTTCCTAGCTGCATTCAAGTTTCTCTCCTTATTTTTGATTTTTGATAGTTTGATTATATGTCTCTGTGATTTTCTTTTGGGGTCTATATTTCCTGGGGTTCATTGAGCTTCTTGAATGTTTATCTTTTCACTTTCAGGATGTCAGAGAAATTTTCTTCCAGCAGTTCTTTAACTATATCCTCTGTGGACTTGTGTGAGTCTTCTTATTCTGGAATGGTGATAATTCTAAGCTATTCCTCTTCATGTTGTCCAACATGAATCTTAGATCTTCTTCAGATTTTTTTTTTATCCTTTTTTCTGTTTGCTCTTCTATCTTGGTGGTATTGAGAGATTTGTCTTCCAACTCACTAGTTCTGCCTTCCATCCCCTCCATTCTATTCCTTTGCCCTTTCAGTGTATTTTCTATTTCTGATATGCTATTATTTATCATTTTGACCTCATTTTGTAGGTTTTGAATTGTTTCCAATGCTGTATCTATCTTATTTGGTTGTTTTTGCTGTGCTTTCCTGACTTCTTCCTTATTTTTCTCAACTCCATTGTAACATTTTATAATAATTTTTCTGAATTCTGTCTCAGGCATTTCCAAGGCCTGCCCTCCTTCCAGAATGCAGTCCAGGTGCACTTCTAGTTCATTTGTCTCAGACATTTTATGTTGTTTCTGGACATGTGCTGATATGGTCACCTGTTTTTGTTTCTTGGACATGTTTAGTGTTTATCTATGGCCTTAATACTTAACTGAGTGCGTGTTTTGGTGTGTTTTTTGTTTTTGTTTTTTTTTCTTTTTGATTGCTTCCAGGTGGATGTGATCAGGATGTGGGCTTCCATTTTCACTCTTCTTATTGCTGAACTCAGAGTAAGTTTTGCAGGTGTTATCTGCCTCCCTGTTGTATGGCAGCTAGTATAGGTTCTTGCCTGGATTTTGGTATTGTATGGAGTGTGATTGTAGCTTGACTATATGGCAGCAGTTGCTGTCTCTTCTCGGGTAGTATAGGGAGATAAAGAGTCCCCCAAAGGTAAAAGGGGGAGCATAAGACAGCAAAACAGCAACAGAAAAATAGTAAGAAAACAAAACAAAACAGCAAAACAACAACAAAAAGAACTAAAGTGGATACTGTAGTCCATAATTGCAGAAAGGAAAGGGGAGCGAGAGAACAACAACAACAAAAATCTATTGCTTAATATGAATATGACTTTAATGTCCTCTTTCAGCTCTTTGCCTTCAAAGCTGTCTGATAAATTTCATGATGCCACTGTTGGTTGTTATGGTGCACCTCAGGATTTAATTTAATTTTCAGCCTGTTTTGTTTTTAAACTCTCTTTCCCTCTCCACACCCCTTGTTCTGGCCTTTTCCCTATTGAAAAAACAGTTCAGGGCCGGCTCTTGGGCTGAGCTTGCAATTCAAACGACTTTGCAGTCTGATGCATTAGCTGACTGCACCACACCAGGACTCCTTCATTAGAAAGATGCAAATCAAAACAACAAGTTATATTATACCAAAATTAATAGTGAAGTCCAATAAGACAGAAAACAACAAATTCTGGCAAGAGTGTGGAAGACTGGTACCATCCTACATTGCTGGTGGGACTATAAAATGATTCAACTACTCTAGAGGACAGTTTGGCAAGTCCTCAGAAAGTTGGCAATAGCAATACCTTATAACCCAGAAATCCCTCTCTTCATTATATATCCACAAGTAATACAAGCCCAGATACAAGTACATATACACACACTGATGTTCTTCACAATACTATTCACAATAACAAAAAATAGTGACAACCTAAGTGCCCAACAATGGAAGAATGGATACACAAACTTTGGAACATATTTAAAAAATGGAATACTATGCAGAGCAAAAGAATAATAATGAATATGTGAAATACTTCATAACTTGAATAAGCCTGAAGTTCATTATGCTGAATGAAGTTAGTCAATCACAAAAAGGCAAATATTTTATAATATCGTTATTGAAAAAGCTTAAGAAAAGTTTTCCAGCCTAAAAGAAACATTCTTTGATGGTTACCAGTGCTGGAATGGAAGGGGAAATAATACACTGGCTAGAGCGTATATACACACTAGTTTGGGTGGCAGGAAAGGCAATATATAAGGAGGAGGGCAAAATGCAAGAAGAGGGAGAGTGGCAGAAGAATAATGAATATAGGTGAAGACATGGGGAGATATGCATGGGCTAAATGGGATAGATGTAAACAGTGAAATATTTACAACCTTGGAAACACAGTGTTCTCTGTATAGATACATGAATTGAAGTATAGGCTGAATGAGTAAGGTAAGAAAAGTGGGATACATAACTACATCATCACAAAGGAGAAAGAGAATCAAACTCAAACTCAGTCCAAGACTGATTTCTATGAAATGGAGGTCAGACACACTTCCACTCTATAAACCTCTTCAGTCTATTATGACACCAAGCATTCCTCCCACATCACGCTCTGCTTTCATCTGGGTTTGATAATCCATTGCAATGGCCACAGAGAACTCAACAGTAGTCATGATTGTGGGGTTTATTAGGGAAATGAAAAGGGTATAATTCAGGGTCAAAACCAACTCAAGATACAGAAGTTCTCCAGTTTGGAATGCCTCTTGCCGAGCCTCACTCTTGTTTGCAGCCTCTCAGCCATGTGTTTCCTTGGCTTTTTCCCTACTCTAGCATGTGTTACTAAGTTCTTTTAGCCAGTCCATGAATGTCCAAAAGGCACATCAACCAAACCAGTCTCCTGCATGTAGACACTAAGTTTTATTTAATCCCTAGGCCTAGAGCCTGAAGTTATTGTCTCTCCATTTCACCTCTTCTGCTGTTGCCTTTGTTGTTGCATTTGAGTTATGGTGTTGGGGAAGAATATTGAAAGAACCATGGACTGTTTAAAGAACAAACAGCTATGTGTTGAAAGAAGTATAGCCAGATTGCTCCTTGGAAGCCAGGATGGCCAGATATTGTCTCTCATACTTCAGACATAGTGTTAAGAAGGACCAGTCACTAAGGAAAGGTATCATGTTTGGTAAAGTCCAGGGTCAGAGAAAAAAAGGAAGACACTCCAATGAGATTGGGCACAGTGGTGGCAGCTACTGGCTCATAGATTGTAAGGTTGTCCCAAGACTGGGCAATGTTTCATTTTGTTGTGCATATGGCTACTATGAGTTGACACTGGTTATAATGACACTTTAGGATCCTGAGACAAGGGCCCTAAGCCACCCTTTAGATCTGGAAAGGAACTCACCTTTGTGGCCCAACTTCCAGTCAAGTATCAGATAGGTTGTAAATTGGGAGAACAATAACACTTTTAAATCATGTACACTATTTATGATGGAACGGTCAATCATTCAAAATAAAAGGGGCAGCATGCACCTAAGGACAAAGGTGAGAAGGGATGGGAAAGAGGTTGGAATGGAAATAGGAGCCACCGAGAAGAAGCACAATAACTGTCATTCCATGTAAGGATTGCTATTGTTGAAAGGAAACAAAGTGTATTATTTATTGAATGTAAAACTCATGATCTTGTCTGCAAACCTTCACTCAAATCACAACAACAAAAATTTTGCTTTCTTAAAAAAAAAAAAAGAAGAAGATGGCAAGAATATACAGAGTCACTGTACCAAAAATCATCAGTTGGCACTCAACCGTTTCAGGAGGCAGCATATTGTTGTTGTTGTTGTTGTTGTTGTAAGGTGCCATCGAGTCAGAACCGACTCATAGCGACCCCATGCATAGCAGAACGAAATAAATGCCTGATCCTGGGCCAACCTCACTACTGCATCTACACTTGAGTCTTTCAATGCTGCCACTTAGCCAATCCATCTCATTGGGGGTCTTTCTCTTTTTCTCTGACCCTCCATTTTACCAAGCATGATATCCTTCTCCAATGACTGTTCCCTCCTGACAATATGTCCAAAGTATGAGAGACGAAGTTTGGCCATCTTGGCCTCTAAGGAGCACTCTGGCTGCACTTCTTCCAACACGGATCTACTGGTTCTTTTGGCAGCCCATGGCACTTTTAGTATTCTCCTCCAAGACCATAATTCAAAGGCATCAATTCTTCTACCATCTTCTTTATTCACTGTCCAGCTGCTGTTGTTAGGTACCATCAAATCAGTACCAACCCATAGCAACACTATATACAACAGAACAAAACACTGCCAGTCCTGGGCCAATCTCACAATAATTGCTACAACTGTGCCCATCACTGCAACCACTGTGCCAATCCATCTCCTTGAGGCTTCCATTTTTTCTCTGACCCTCCACTTCACCAAACATGATATTCTTATCCAGTGACTGGTCCCTCTGATAATATGTCCAAAGTGTGAGAGACAAAGTTTGGCCATCCTGGCTTCCAAGGAGCACTCTGGTAGTACTTCTTCCAACACAGGTATTTGTTTTTTTTGGAAGTCCATGGCACGTTTAATATTCTCTTCAAGCACCATAATTCAAATGCATTAAGCTTTCTAAGGTCTTCTTACTCACCATACAACTTTTGCATGCATATGAGGTTATTGAAATACCATCCGTGACTTGGGTCAGGCACACCTTAGTACTCAAACTAACATCTTTGCTCTTCAACACTGTAAAGAGGTCTTGTGCAATAGATTTGCCTAATTCAATACACCATTTGAGTTCTTGATTGCTACTTCCACGAGTGTTGATGATTGATCAAAGGAAAAAAAAAAAAAGAAATATTTGACAACTTCAATCTTCTTTCCATTTATATGGATACGGATGTTGTGGTGAGGATTTTTATTGTCTTTACATTGAGATGCAACCCATACTGAAGACTGTGGTCTTTGATCTTCATCAATAAATATTTAAGTTTTCTTTGCTTTCACAAGCATCTGCATATCACAAATTGTTAATGAGTATTCTTCCAATCCTGATGTCATGTTTTTCTTCATATATTCCAGTTTCTCAGATTGGTTGCTTAGCATGCAGATTGAGTAATAAATAAATAAATAAATAATTCTCAGATTGGTTGCTTAGCATGCAGATTGAGTAAGTGGTGAAAGAATACAACCCTGTCACACACCTTTCCTAATTTTAAACCATTCGGTGTTCCCTTGTTCTGTTTGAATAACTGCCGCTTTGTCTATGTACAGGTTCTTCATGAGCACAAATAAGTGTTCTGGAAACTCATTTTCCTCAGTGTTGTCCATAGTTTCTTATGACCCACATAATTGCAAGCCTTTGCATAGTCAATAAAGCACAGGTAAACATCTTTCTGGTAGTCCCTGCTTTTAGCTAAGATCCATTTGACATCAGCAATTATATTACTCATTCCACATCCTCTTCAAAAATTGAATTGAGCATCTGGAAGTTCTCTGCCAATGTATGTTTGCAGTCATTTTTGTATTACCTTTGTTATACCTTTGTAAAACTTTACTTGCATGGGATATCAATGATATTGTTTTATAATTTCTGCTTTCTGTTGGAATGGGAACAAATATGGATTTCTTACAGTCAGTTGGACAGGGAGTTGTCTTCCAAATTTCTTGACATAGGTGAGTAAGTGCCTTCAGTGCCCCATCAGTTTGTTGAAAGATTTCAATTTGTATTCATCAATTCCTGGTGCTTTGTATTTTGCCTATGCTTTCACTGAATCCTGGACTTCTTTCAGGAACATTGACTCTTGATCATATTCTATCTCTTGAAATTGTTGAACATCAACCATATCTTTTTTATAGAGTGCCTCTGTATATTCCAACCATCTTCTCTTGATGCTTTCTTCATCGTTCAATAATTTGCCCAAAGAATCCTTCAATAACACAAGTTGAGACTTGAATTTTTTCTTCAGTTTCCTCAGCTTGAGATAGGCTGAGTGCGTTCTTCCCTTTTGCCTTTCTAATTCCTGGTTTTCCACATTTCATTATATTTGACTATGTCTTCTCTAGCTGACTTTTGAAATTTTCTGTTTAACTTTTATACCTTCTCACTTCTTCCAGTGCTTTAGCATCTCTATACTGGAGAGCAAGTTTCAGAGTCTTTTCTGATGTCCATTTTGGTCTTTTCTTTCTGTCTTGTTTTTTTTATGACCTTTGCTTTCTTCCTGTATGATGTTCTTGATGTCATCTCACAACTCTTCTGATCATTCGTCTTTAATGTCTAATGTACCAAATCTGTTCTTCAGATGATCTCTAAATTCAAGTGGGATATACTCAATATCATGTTTTGGCTCTCATGGACTTGTTTTCATTTATTTCAACTTCAGCCTGAATTTGCATATGAGCAATTGATGGTCTGTTCTTCACTCTGCCCCTAGCCTAGTTTTGGCTGATGATACAGAGCTTTCCCAGCATCTCTTTCTACAGATGTAGTCAATTTGGTTTCTTTGTATCCCATCTGATGAGGTCCACCTGTGTAGTTGTCTTGTATGTTGTTTAAAAATAATATTTTCATTTTAGGTAACATATTATCAGGAACCAGTTGTATCGAAGGAAGATGTCTAAGCTGCAAGGAAGGCACTGGGGAAAAACAAAACTCCATGAATTGATGGAATACAAATTGAAATATTTCAACAAACTTAAGGAGAACTGGAAGTACTCACCTGTATATGCCAAGTAATATGAAAGACAGCTACCTGGCCTACTGTCTAGAGATCTATATTTGTGCTCATTTGAAAGAATGGTGACCCAACAGAATGCAGAAATTATTGAACATTATAATTAATATCACTGTAAGTAAAAATTTCCAAAAATAATTTTAAAATGGCTGTAGTAATACAGCAACTAGGAGCACCCAGATGTTCAAGTCTGATACAGAAGAGCACATAGAAGCAGGGATATTAAAGCAGACATAAGATAGATCTTAGCTGAAAGCAGAAACTACCAGAAAGATGTTTACTAGTATACTACTCAAAGGCATTTGACTGTGTGAATCATAACAAACTATGGATGATACTGTGAAATATAGGAATTTCAGAACACATATATTGTGCTTCTGAGGAACTTACGCACAAATCAGGAGAAAGACATTAGAAAAGAACAAGAGGACACTGAATAGTTTAAAATCAGGAAAGGTACTTGCTAGGGTTGTATCTTTTTACTACACTTATTCAGTCTTAATAATGAGTAAATTGAAAATCTGGACTTTAAGAAGAAGTATGTGGCATTAAAATTGGAAGATGGCTTACTAACAACCTGTAATGTGCACTTGATAAAACCTTGTTTGTTGACATTTCAAACATTTGCTCATAAAGAATAGTACCTTCAGTAAAGATTACATTTCAATGTATAAATATATAAATAAATAAATAAATAAATAAATAAATAAATAAATAAATAAATAAACGCCTCACAGCTGGACTAATAAAAAACATTATGATAAATGGGGGGGGGGAGATTAAAATAGTTAAGAATTTAATTTTACTTGAATTCACAATAAAAAATCTTGGAAGCAGCAGTCAAGAACAAAGGACTTATTGCATTAGGCAAATCTGTTGCAAAAGATCTGTTTAAAGTGTTGAGCAAAATGTCACTTTGAGTACTAAGGTGCCCTTGAAGAAAGCCATGGTATTTTTAATTTCCTCAAATGCATGTGAAATATGGACATTAATAATCAAAACAGGAGAAGAACTGATGCATATTAACTGTGATTTAAAAAAAAAAGTAAGTACCATGGAGTGCAAGAAGTACAAATGTGTCTGTATTGGAAGAAGTACAGTTAGAAATTTTCTTAAAAGTGAGAATGGTAAGACTTTCTCTCATGTACTTTGGCTGTGTTTTCAGGAGGGACCAGTCCTCTGAAAAGGACATCATGCTTGGATGACTATCAATGAGATAGATTAACACAATGACTACAACAATGAGCTCAAACATAAAAATATTTAGGATGGCACCGGACCAAAAAGTAGACAGTGTTTTCTTCTGTTGTACGTAGGATTGCTATGAATTTGAACCCACTTTACAGCGCATAGTAATAACAACAGCAACAACATCCTTTGTGGATGAAAGAAATAGTCCTCATTCTTACTTTCACTCTCACAATCTGCCTTTCTTTCAACTCCCTAACCCCCCATCAAAAAAAAAAAAAACTGAAAAAATGTGGGCATTTGTAGTTAAAGCACAATCACCAAATTTTCTCCAATTCAAGTTTCACCCCCCAAGTCATGCCTGAAAGACCTTGAAAATGTTCACTTTGTTGTTCACGTATTTAATTTTACTTCTCAGTACATTCAACTTAGATAAGGATTTTAAATTTTATTTGCAAAAAGTCTGTAATTTTCTTGTATCATTTTCATTGTGTTTTTAAAATGTCTCTGAAAATGTCATAGTCTCATGGAGATTATAAATTTAGGGTTTATTTTAAGAAATGGCCTAACTCCATATTTACATTAATAACAAAAATTCACATAAGTGCTGGTATGTGTCACTTGATATCTGTTTGGATGATATCTTACTGAATATAGATCTGTGATCATATAGGTTTTTCTTTTTTAAGGAAAATCAACTCTCCTATTACTTATTATTTCCCCCTAATAATTTTAAATACACAAAACCCAGATACTTGTAGTATTTAGCCACTGATGGGATACAGGCAGAGGAAATCAGAGGACATGACCCAGGATACAGTCTCTTAGGCTTTGTTCAAAGTCCCCAGCTGCTCCATCTCTCCACATCATCAACTCTGCCTCCATCTCTGGAGTCAGTTCTTCTCTGGGAAGGGTCCTGTTCTCCACTCTTCTCCCTTGATGGTCCCAGGGACCTCCACTCCTAGACTGCAAAGTTATTTACACCCCTCCTTGCTACAAAAAGTCTACCTTTATATTTCCAACCCTAGCAATCTATCCTGATAACAATAATTCACTCTTATATGACAAGCGACCTATTCACATTTCCTTTCATTAGATCTGCCTAGACAGATTGGATACTACCCAGTGGAGATTCTACCTTCTTCCACATACTCTGGATCTAGGTTCCCTCTTGAAAGCTTGTAAGCTAGTCATTTCCTCCCTGTATAGTCCCCCTCACTTTGGGTAGTCAATGTCCAAGTTGCCCATCTCTGTCTACTCTGTGTATGGAGGGGGTGAGAATGATCCTTGCTGAAACGATTTGTTCCCTCTTTTGAGCTACTGCATTCATAGGTGTAAGTCAAGTTCACCAAATTATATCAGATTACTCCTTTTTTCTTCTTCTTTCATTTTCTAGTTGAGCTCTGATCATACAGTCATTGAAGCAGGTCAAGTGGGTATTATCTGCAAGTGTGGGTGTTCTTGTGCATATGCCCTCTCTTCTTATCAGCTGGATGCTTCACTTTCCACTCTAGTCCACTGTGGCTATGCCACTAACTCTGGGCCTGAGTCCCCAGGTCTTGCCACACTGCTGGCCAACCAGGTCTCCACCCAGCTTCACAGGAATGTACTGAACATTGTAGGGCTTAGCTCACAGCTTCATTGCTGTTTTTCCCTCACTTCCCCTTATTGGTGATGAACATGGTCACCAATCAGATCATATATTCCCATTGAGTCTTAGTCTTAGAAGGAGGTTTGCTGTAAGGGGACTCAACTACTTGCCTTGATGTCTCCTGGGTGAGCAACTTGTTTGTTGTTGTAGTAATCAGTCAGTCTGCCTATATTGTCTGTTCTTCTAGCCACTCCAGGCTGGTCTGCTTGTCCTTTCAAGTGGAAATGTCCCACCTCGGAAGATTCTGGATGCTATTCAGGATTCCACCTATGATCTTGTGTAATGCAGAGTCTCCAGAGAAAGCCTCCTTCACTGGGCACGTTGTAGCTCCATTTTAGGTATTCCAATAGTTATAGGCAGAAGATGGACTTACACACTTCTTTGGTGATATTTCTGGCTATTCCTTTCTCTCCCTCTCAAGTGTCTATTTTATAATGGTATGCCAGGGAAACCAAGGTTCAAAAGACAGCCAAGCATCTTAATATTACTTCCCCCCTCATCCCCATTCCAACCATGTGTCAATCCCTGTATCCTAGAGCCCTGTTGTTCCAAGGTTGTGCATACATCATTATTTACCTCTGTCCCACTTAGCCCATGCAAACTTGCCTAATTGTTCTTCCATCCACTTTGGTTCTTCCATTCCCTTCCCCCTTCTTGTGTATTGCCTCCCTCATCAGCACCCAAACTATCCTGTGTATGTTCCCATCCCTGTACTCCACCTTCCTCTCCATCCCCTCACCCTACACCCAACATCCGAGTAATCAGCAAAGAATCCCCACACCCCTTTAGTAGCGGTTCCATATCTTAGTCTTTTACAGTAATGGTCCTATGCAGTATTTCTCCTTTTGTGACTAATTTCACTCAACATTATGTCCACAAGCTTCATCCCTGTTATGCAGTGGCTTGCAGCTTCCTTGTTATTCTTCAAGGTAGCATAATATTCCACTGTGTGTATGTACCACAGTTTGTTTATCCATTCTTCAGTTGATGAGCACTTTGGCTGCTTCCATCTTTTTGCTATTGTAAATAGTGCTTCTATGAACATTGGTGTGCATATACCTACTCATGTTATATCTTGTATTTCTTGTGGGTAAATACCAAGTAGAGGAATTGCAGGATCATAAGGTATTTCTATTTTCAACCTTCTGAGGAAGCTCCATATTGCTTTCCAGAGAGGTTGGACCATTTAGCAATCCCACCAGCAATGCAGGAGTGTCCCAATCTCTCTATGTCCCTACCAGCATTTAGTCTCCTCTACTTTTTTTTTTTTTT
>NW_006408553.1:19677605-19682861 GCF_000296735.1 Chrysochloris asiatica | reverse complement strand
TTTAAATATTCACACCTATGTGGTTCCGAGTTTTGGAGCTCTGCCCTGGATTTGCTTTGCCTGGTAGTCTGTGGTATTGCTGATAGCAAACTTCACTGAACCTCCACCTTATCCACCATCAAGCTCCACCTCCCCCTATAAGGTTTTAATATGGCATTTGTACAACACCTAAGTAACATAATGATGTATTTCAAAGAGCATATATATGGATGTTATAACTTGTAATTGACTCAATGGCAGTGGCTTTGGGTTTACTGTAGGCATTAAGCAACACATACCTATATTTATGTACCAAAATTGAACCAAACCCATTGCCATGGAGTCTGTTTCAACTCATTGTGATATTATAGAATAGAGTACAACTCCCAGTCTTTTTTCCAAGTTATTAAATGATTTGATAGTTTTATACTTTAAGAGACCAAGTTTGTACTATCAATTTTTACAGCTCATATTCCACTTCGTATATTTATTTATTCCCCTGTCTTTCTTTTGGACTGTGGACTTGATACAAGCAATGCTATCTGTGTAAGTCTTGGTTAACACTCTACTGAATACCTAGCACTTTTCCTAATTCAGAATAACAAAAGCCGAAAGTCAAACTCATTGCCATCCATTCCAACTCATAGTAATCCATTAGGACAACATAGGATTTCCAAGGCTGTAATCTTTATGGAAGCAGACTGCAACATTTTTCCTGTGGAGCACCTGGTAGTTTCTACCTGAACGCATTTCAGTTAGTAGTATTATGCTTTGATTACTGTACCTGATAAGGCTCCTGATTCAAAATGACACTAGACAAATATTTTCTAACAAATAAAATACTGGTGTGATACTGTTGGATAACCAAGGTGTTGGCAGCATAAATCCATCAGCCATTCCTCAGAAACACTATACAGTTTAACTGTGAGTCAAAACTGAAGCAACAGTACTTAAAAACAAGAACAATAAATAAATAGAGTACTGGTGTGGTGCTATAGGATAAGCACTGGACTGCTACCTGCAATGTCAGTGGTAAAATCTACTAGCCACTCCTTAGAAATACTATACCTGATAACTATGAGTTGGAACTGATTCAGTGGTACTTAACAACAACTACAATAAATAAGTGAATAATTGAATAGATCAGAATATTTGACTGACTGTACATATTATAAAATCTTGAGGAAGTCAATTTGCAATTATTTACAAGCTGATACAGCATTGTTATTGTTGTTGCTGAGTGTAGTTAAGTCAGTTTCTGACCCATAGTGTCTCTGTATAAGGTTTCTGAGGAGCACCTGGTGAGTTTGAGTAACCGACTCTGCAGCTCAAACAAACCTTGATGTCTAGTGTATTATTCCACAGCACGACAACAGTACTCCCATATTAGACACATTTTTAAAAGAATACACTATAATGGGCTTGAAGTAAGCTAGAATACATCAAGGGGAAAAAGAAGTAAACAAACAAACAGCTATGAAAAAAGCATGACCAACATTTTTGATGGGAGAGAATGGAAGAGCAAGCTTCATCAGATGCAGAAATCTTTTGCTCCAAAATTAATTCAGCTCACATCTTGGAATTTATGATACTTTATCTTCTGTTTCCTTACAAAATCTCCTTGAACTTGCTTTCAGATATTCCTGTGACTAGAACCAACTTAAACGTGGACAAGAACATGTGCAGAATCTCCAGATCCAACAATTATATGACCCTTCAGAGAGGTCACTGTTAAAATTTATCCCATAATTAATGATGACCAGCATTCCTTTACAGTAGAATCCACTTTACAAAAACTGTAATTACATTCAATTACTATAAACCCTCCCAACTGGGCAAATTCCAAGGAAGATCACTTGGCTTCTTTGTTCATCTTTCATATGCTTTCGTCTCATTATCACAGCAAAAAGTATCACTGCCCTGTTTGAAAACTGCTAGGTCAAGATGAGTTCTATGTTGCCTTAGGACTTGTCCTGTTTCCCCTTGCAAATTATGTTCACTTTTTTTTCTGAATGTTAATAAATTTTATTTTAAAAAGTTTATGTGTTGTCTTTGATTCAATGTCCCATCAACCTAGGACTTCTCAGTTCCTCCAGAGCTTGTATCTTCAAGATAGCCCTTGTTCTTGGGTTTCCAGAGATCATCCAAATCTTGAAGATTGCCACACTTTTCTTTTAGTGGTGCTGCTTTAACCTCCAACTAAACATGGACAATCTGAAGACTCGACTTCAAAATTTATTGTCCCTGGTTTTTTTTCAAATTATTCATCTCAGAACTATTTTAGGAATCGATGACTGTTCTCAGTTACCCTGAACTGAAATCTCATTCAGTCCTATGGAGACAATGTGAAAGAAAAGCTTTAGAATAACTTGTTTCAAGTTCCTATCAAAATTAAAGTTTTAATAGAAAAATCTGGAATACTTCACAAATTTTCATGTCATCCCTGCGCAGGGACCAAGCTAATCTTCTCTGTATTGTTTCAATTTTAGTATAAGTGCTGCCAAAGAGACCACAAAGTACATTCACTTTTTAATTAATTAATTAATTTATTTATTTTTAAAAGATTTTATTGTAAACTGGGTAAAAGTTTACAGGACATATAATCAGTTTCGCATTCAACAAATCATACATCCTACTTCATTACAATGATTACAATCCCCTACATGTACCATCAGTTAACAGTGTTTCTCTCTATTCAGTTTAGCAATTTTTTTTAACCTTCAGGCATAATAGTAATTTACACCATCCAAGGGCTCATTCTGCAAGTCTGCCTCCTAGCCACCACATCTTAGTCCTTCTCTTCCCATGACTCTAGAGTCCTTAGCTGATCCATCGCTTGTGTCACTACTTCTCTGGATAAGGTCTCGCATTCCGCTTTTGCTCTTCTCCCTTGATGATTCTAGGTTCCTTTGTTTCTGGACTGTAAGATTAACCACTCCATTGTTTTTGCTGCAAAATTTCTACCTTTAGAACTGTGACAGTTGCAATTAGTCATGATAATGATTACTCACTGTTGAATCATAAGAATCTTATCCCCATCTCTTTTAACCAGACGCATCTAGACAAGATGAAAACTATCCAGTGGGGACTCTTTCTTTCCCCACACACTATTAAACTAAGCTCCCCCTTGAAACCTTGTAAGCCAGTCACTTCGTGCCTTTATCATTCCCTCATTTGAAGTAGCCAATGTCTAAGTCGCCCATCCCTAACTACCCTGTATACAGAGAGAATAGCATTGAAACTTGATTTGAAGACTCCTTCCCTCTCTATTGGTATTTAGAGTTACTCTGGTAGCATAGTGGTTATGAATCAGGCTGTGAACCGCAAGGTCAGCAGTTAGATATTACCAGCTGTTCCACAGGAGAAAGATGTGGTTTTCCATTCCTGTAAATATTTACAGCCTCAAAAACCCTATACAGGGTTGCTATGAGTCGGAACCAACTCCACGGCACTTAACAACTACAACAACCACAACTACCTCCATGAGTATAAGTCAAGTCATTAAATTTTAGCAATTTACATTCATTTCCTTTATCAAAATTTGTTTTGTTCTTTTTTATTTTTATTTTTTATCTTCTTCTAGTTGAGTTCTGATTATCAAGCCATTGAAGCTTGATCAAATGGGTACTATCTGCAACTTTGGGTGTTCTTGTGCAACTCCTCTCAATTCATATCAGTTGGATGCTTCACTCTCAGCCCTAGCCCTCGGTGGCTATGTCCTTGTCCATAGGTGCAGGAGTCCCCAGGTCTTACCATATTTTGGACCAACCAGCACTTCTTCTTCTCGCTCTCATCTCTAGTTCCACGGGAGTCTTTGGAAGGTGGTTGAACTCAGTTCATTTCTTCATTGCTGCCTTTTCCCCTCTTCCACTCACCAGTAGACCAACATGGGCACCAGAAAGTTTTCATGCCTGCTTTTGTGTTCCCTTTGTGTTTCAGTCTTAGAGCAGGGTAGTACATTCAATTTTACAAATAAAATCCTTTCCAGTATGATGAGCTGATCTCTTGTATCATTATTCTTACTTGGCCCACAAAGAAACTCTAATTTAGGGAAGAGGACTGTAACAGTTGATATTTATACATGATATCAAAATAAATGTACCATAAATGACTCTCACTTCAATATCATTCTTTATTTGTTGTAACAGACTGAATTATTAATAGTACTTATTCAACATAACAATATCAAATTATCTCAAGAATACAAGGTACATATAATAGTTCAACAGTTATCTGACCTTCCTGTAACTTTTTTAAAGAACAACCACCATACTTAAAGACAAGATAAAATAGAAAAAGAGTATCTACTGATTTTGTTAATATACGTAAACATGTGCCTGTTAGAATATAAAATTTCAAAATCTTATCTTTTTAGCATAGAACATAAAATTTCAAAATCTCATCTTTTTAGCATAATTCATTCTTCATGAAGGTATGCTCTCTTGGTGCTGTGAGTACATGTAACCCACACATATTGTCATATACTCACACAGATGAGAAGACCACAATTGGAGAAATGAAGCTAAAAGTGGTTTTACAGCTTAAATAGTCTGTGAATCAGCAAATTTAACTATCAGGAATTCACTTGTCATTAACTCAAAATCAGTTGTTGAATTAATAGATAACAACGCTTTTGAGAACATTAAAAGCACTTAATATCAGTTTGTACTCCTCGAGTATTGTTTCACTTGATCTATCATGATTTATTTTTAATTCAAACAATAATCGTTTTTTCATTGCTATTTCATTGTAAAGCCAATTGAGCTGACTTTACAAAACACTTACAAAACAATTCTAATCTTAAAACCATTTCCTGCTCCTCTGTCTCTGGGAACCTGGTACTCTACAAATCCCAGATATCGTCACATGGGTGGGAGTGCGCCCACAAAAGGGTCCAGCATTTTTCTCAGAAGGCACAATTTTCTCATGGCACAAAGAGGAAGTAGCTGAAAGCCTCTCAGCTCCAGCGGATAATACTCTGGTGGCTTCTTATGACATCTGACTTCGGGAATTAGCCCTAAAGTTGACTCTCCTACTTGGGCAGGAGCCTTTATTCCTGCCTTATCTAACAAGAGACAGCAGGTCTGGCCATACAGTCAAGCCATATTTACACCCTGAAAGTGTCCAACATGAAAGGCAAGTGCCAACATCAACTACTATACGCAGGGATGCAGGCATTTTGAGGATTACACTGTGCATACACAAATACCTAGCTGATCTTCAGAGATAAAAATGTCAACAATCTTTCTTCCATTAATTTCTCAATCTCAGTCTGCA
>NW_006408553.1:19674196-19676890 GCF_000296735.1 Chrysochloris asiatica | reverse complement strand
GAAACAATTCAAAACCTGTAAAAAGAGGTTTTAACGATTAAGAGGGGTCCTGGTGTAGTGCTGTGGGTTATTGCAACAGACTGAAAAGCCATTTGAACTACAAGATTGGTGGTTCAAGCACACCAGCTGCTCCTCAAGAACCATATACAAGGTTGCTATGGGTTGGAAATGACTCGAAGGCACTTAACAACAACATCAATAACAATGATTAAAAATAAAATATCAGAAATGGACAATACACTGAAAGGGCAAAGGAGTATATCTGAAGAGATGGAAACCCAAACCAGTGAGCTGAAAGACAAATCTCTTAATACTACTAAGATAGAAGAGCAAGCAGAAAAAAGGATAAAAAATTTGAAGACAGTCTAAGATTCATGTTGAACAACACGAAGAGATATAACTTAAGAATTGTTGGCATTCCAGAGCAGGAAGAATCACAGAAGTCCACAGATGAGATAGTTGAGGAACTGCTGGAAGAAAATTTCCCTAATACCTTGAAGGATGAGAAGATAAACATTCAAAAAGCTGAACAAACCCTAAGAAGGATAGACCCCAAAATAAAATCACCAAAACATATTGTAAATAAGCTCTAAAAAAAATCAAAGACAATGAGAGAATCTCAAAAACAGCTAGAGGAAAGAGGTGTTATTTACAAAGGCAAACAAATCAAATTAAGGTCTTATCTCTCAGTAGAAACCATGCAGGCAAGAAAGCAATGGGGAGACATATATGAAATCCTAAAAGAAAAAAAAAAAAACGAAAAAACAAACCTTTCAACCAAGAATTGTCTACCCAGAAAAGCTGTTAATCAAATGTAATGGTGCAATAAAAAATTTCAGGATAAACAGAAGCTAAGAGACTTTGTCAAAGCCAGCCCAGTGCTTGAAAACATCCTAAAGAGAGTTCTTTGGACTGAAAACAGTACATTGCATGAGGAACACATAATCTCTTCAACAGATGGTGCTGGCAGAACTGAAAAGTGATATGCAAAAGACTGAAACAAGACCTTTACCTCATGCCATATACAAAATCCAACTCAGTATGGACTAAAGACCTAAATGTGAATCCCATAAATGGAAAATAGGGACATCAATGGAAAAATAGGAACAAATATGAGGGCTCTAATTCAAGGCACACACAGACTACCAAACAGTGTGAAAATTGCAAAAATAAAAGAAGACAAAATAGTTTACTGAGACGTTCTAAAAATTAGAAACTTATGTGCATCAAAAGACTTCACCAAAAGAGTAAAAAGGGAACCCACAGAATGGGAAAAAATCTTTTGCAATGACACATCAGACAAGGAACTCATTTCTAAAATATATAGGAAACAACAACACCTCTACAAGAGAAAGACAAATAACCCAATTGAAACATGGGCACAGGACATGAACAGACACTTCACCAAGGAAGACCTTCGGGAAGGCAACAAACATATGAAAAAATGTTTGCAATCAATAGCCATTCGAGAGATGCAAATCAAAATAACAAGGAGGTATCATCTCACACCCCCAATAACAGTGAAATTTAAAACAGTAGAGGAAAATAAATGCTGAGAAAGATGTGGAGAGACTGGAACCCTCCTACATTGCTGGTGGGATTGCAAAATGGTTCAACCATTCTGGAAAACAGTATGGCACTTCTTCAGAAAGTTGGAAATAGAAATACCATATGGTCCAGCAATTCCTCTACTTGGTATTTATCCAAAAGAAATATGAGCCATAACATGTGTAAATATTTGTACACCAATGTTCATAATAGCACTATTTACAATAGCAAACATATGGAGACGGCCAAAGTGTCAATGGAAGAATGGATAAACACACTTTGGTACATTTACACAATAGAATATTATGCCACCTTGAAGAATAACAAGCTGCACACCACCACATAATTGGATAAGCCTTAAGGATATTATGTAGAGTCAAATTAGTCAGTCACAAAAGGAGAAATAGTGCATAAGACCATTACTGTAAAAGCTTAAGAAAATATAGACACACTAAAAAAAAAATTCTTTGTTGGTTACTGGGGGCAGGGGTGGGCAGTAGGGTGGGGCAGCAAGGGGGCAAGTAGAGCACAGGGTAGGGGATAGACACAGGATAGTTGAGGAGTTGGGGTGAGCAAAACACAAGAAGTGGGAAGGCTATATAGAACAGAAGTAAATAGTGATGCATCCTCAACCTTGGAACAACAGGGATCTGTGCTACAGAGATTAAGGCATAGTCTGAATGGGTAAAAGATGGTAAATAATGTTAAGATGCTTGACTACCTTACGAATCTTGGTTTCCCTTGCCTACTATTGTAAAATGGACACTTGAGGGGGAGTAAAAGGAATAGCCAGAAACATAATTATGGAAAGTTATTAGTCTGTCTTCAGCCTATAACTGATTGGAATACCTAAAGAGGTGCTAGAACTTGCCCAGTAAAAGAGACTTCCTGCAGAGCTTTTGTAGTGTATAACACCTTAGGTGGAATCCTGATCCCCATCCAGAATCTGAAGTGGGATATTCACACTTGAAAAGATAAGTAGATCAGCCTAGAGCAGCTAAAGGAGCAGAAGATACTTCTTGAAATAAAGACCAGCAGGAAAAATCAAAAACAAAAATGGCAGTCTGATTGACTACCACAAGAACAAGAAAGTTGTCTGCAGGGGAGCCATCAAGGCAAGCAATCAAGTCCTTTCAGGGCAGATCC
>NW_006408553.1:19669249-19673139 GCF_000296735.1 Chrysochloris asiatica | reverse complement strand
GTGTTATTCAGTTTCCATGTATTTGACATTATTCCCTTGGTCTTCCTATTGCTGATGTCTAATTTGATAGAATTGTATGGCTGACAGGGAACTTCACTGCACCTCCATCCTAGCTTCCATCAAGCCTGCCTCCACTATTAGTTGGTTTTGATAATGCAAAAACATTAGTACAAAAGAAAGAAGACATATTTCAAAATAAGTTAAAAACTTAAAATTTTCAGAGCTTGGATTCTTGCACCCATCCAGGAATACTGAAATATATCTCTTCCATGTCCCAAAGTGACTCATGAACCCTATTAAAGAGTCAGAATATTCTCGATTGCCCAGAGGGAACAAGGACATGCCATTGCTGGTGTCACCAGAGATCACATTGGGAACCAAAATTCCCAACTATGCCTAACAGCTACAAAGAGCATCACTTCAGCTTGGCTATCAACAAAGGCCAAGTGAGGAATCTAGCCTTTCCCTTAAACTGAATATTAATGAGGTGGTATCCCCATTGCCCTCTGTTAGAATGATTTTAGGAAAAGACAAATAAAACAGCAGAATTAAATAAGATACAGTCTTATAACAGAAGAAGTATATATACCCAGGTTTCAATTCAGTCACACTTACTATATCAGAAAGATCTCAAACTGAATAAAAAAGACAATAGATACCAACATCAAAATGACAGACATGCTAAAATAATGTAACAAATATTTTAAAGCACATATGATAAAATATTTCAATGAGAAATTTTGAGCATATCTTTAAAAAATTAAATATGGAAGACTCCAAGAATAAACAAGATATTAAAAGGAACCAAACAAAAAGCTTAAAAATAAAGATGCCAAAATTAGAGAAAGAACAATGGGAAATAGATGGAAAAAAGAAGTCCTTGAAAAAGAAGCAAAAATAGTGTGAAAACTTTTAAATCTGGCAAAAGACACAATCTTACAAATTTTAAAAGGTGAGCAAACAATAAATGGGGTAAACCCAAAGGAAGTAAATTATGTTATTGTTGTTCTTTAGGTGTGACAGGTTGTTTCTAACTTAAAGCAACTCTATGTACGATAGAATAAAACATTTCCTGACTCTGCCTCATCCATACATTCATTCTTGGGAGAAGAGTTATACAGACAAGGTAAAAAGAAGGGACAGACAGGTAAACTGTGCTGGCCAAACACATACAGGGAGAGAAAGGTGCAATCTTTTATTTTTCCTCACACTCTCCCAGTGACCAGAGACATGGCCTACTCCTACCCATATACACCTCCAGTGAAGTCACTGTTCTCTGGGTGGTCGGAGTCAACAGTTGTTTTTTCTTTTTTTCTTTTTTTACAAAACATTCAGAGAAAAGCTGACATCAATTATACTCAAACTATTCCAGAATGCAATAAAGGATAAAAGACTCCTGAGTATGTTTTCTGAAGTGAGCATAACCCCTATACCCAAACCCAAATCACTAAAAAGATCTAAAAATTATCATCAAATCATGGCTTATAGAATTCAACAACATACTAAAAAATAACAAATCGTAACCAAATAGGACTCATAAAATATATGCAGGGATTATTCAATAATAGAAAACAGAGACAAAGTATTCTCCTTGTGAATAGGAACTAGACAAGTAAGCCATTTACCACCACTTCTATTCAATATCATGTTGATAGTCTTAGTCAGAGGTACACGATAATAAAGGGAAATTAAAGGCACCCAAATTTTCAAAGAAATGACAAGAAACCCAAACAGACTTATTATACAGAAGTATCTACCATGCTCATAGATAGGAACACTATCTATGTTAACACTACCCAAATGAATCTATTGTTGTTGTTACATGTTGAAAAGTCAGTTCTGACTCATAGTGATCCTGTATAGAGCTTCCAAGGAGCAGCTGGTGGGTTTGAACTACCAACCTTGTCGCTTGAAGTCCAATGCTGATACTGAGTCACACCAGTTCAAATTAATCCCAAGCAGGATTCAAACGTCATTCTTTAAAGAGATGGCAAAACTGATTACGAACTTTATTTGGAAAGAAAAGATACTCTGGGTAAGCAAAGATGAAGACGAAGAACAAATATGAAGATCAAACTAGGAGGCCTCTCACTTCCTGACCTCCAAACCAACTACCAACCACAGTGTTCAAAACAGCCTTATACTGGTGTAAAGAGAGACATTCAGATCAGTGTAACAGAATTGAGAACCCAGAAATAAATCCATCCACATATAGCCAACTGATCTTTGATGAAAGAACAAAACACATCAAATGGGGAAGAGATAGTCTCTTCAATAAATGGCACTGGCAAAATTGGAAATCTATTTGAAGAAATGAGATAAGACCCATATTACACAGCACATAGAAAAGCAAACTCAACATGGATAAAAGACCTAAACATAAAACCTAGGACTACAGAGATCTTCAATGAAGACATAGGGACAAACTTGGGGGATCTGATGCATGGCATAAATACACTATCAAATGTAACTGAAAACACAAAAATAAGAAAAGACAAAATAGATGACTGTACCCTTCTAAAAATGAGGCATTAATGTACACCAAAAGTTTCCACCAAAAGAATAAAAAGAAAGCCCACACACTGGAAAAATGAATTTTTCAATGACATATCAAACAAGGGACTAATTTCTAAATGTACAGAAAACTTTAACACCTCTACAAGAAAAAAGAAAATAATCCTGTTAAAAGATGGGCAAAGGACTTGAACAGACACTTCACTGGAGAAGAAATGAAGGCAATAAATGAACATATACAGAAACGTTCAAGATCATTAGCTACTGTTGTTGTTGTTGTTGTTGTTGTTGTTGTTAAGTGCAGGGAGTTGGTTCTGACTCATAATGACCCTGTATAGTGTTTCCAAAGAGCAGTTGCTGAGTTTGAATCACCAACCTTGCAGTTCAAACTGACCTTGTAATCCAGTGTGTTATACCACAGTGTCATACCAGGACTCCATCAGAGAGATGTACATGAAAACAACAATGACATATTATTTCACACCAACATTAGCAACAAAGTTTAAAAAACAAAACAAAAGTAAGGACTGCAAATGCTGGCAAGGTTTTAAAGAGACTGGGACTCTCCTATATTGCTGGGAGTTACTGTAAAATGATATACCCCTGTGGAAAATGGTAAGGTGTTTCCTCAAAAGGTTGGAAATAGAAATACCAAGCAATTCCTCTACTTGGTATATATTCCCAAGAAATAAGAGCCATGACAAGAGCAAAAAATGCACACCAATGTTAATTATAACAGTAGTCACAATAACAAATAAAAAATGCAGGCAACTTAAATACTCATCAGCGGAAGAATGGATAATATAAATTTTGGTACATGTCCACAGTGTAATACTAATGAGCTTTGAAGAATATTGATGAATCTGTGAAACACCTAATAACATGGATAAACATGGAGGATGTTTTGAATTAGTCAATCACAAAAGGACAAAAATATTGTTTGAGACTACTATTGTAAAAATTCAAGACATATTTCCATGCAATAAGAAATACTATTTGACAATTACCAGAGTTAGGAAGCAAGGGACAGTAATTCATTGGCTTGAGGGCAGACAAGTGTTATTTTAGGTGACAGAAAAAGAAATATACAACAAGGAGATTGGCCGAATAATGACGAAGGCAGTTGAAGTCACAAGGATTAAACAGAATAGAGGTAAATACTGTTAGATACCTACAAATACATAAAGGTGAAAGAGGATATTTGTACAAGGGTATTAATTTTGTTGGAAACACATCTATGAATGTGGTGGGCTAAATGATGAGCATTTCTTTGTTGTTGTTGTTGTTGTTGTCAGGTGCCATAGAGTCAGAACCGACTCATAGCGACCCCATGCACAGCAAAACGAAACAATGTCCGATCCTGGGCCAACCTCACT
>NW_006408553.1:19653190-19665869 GCF_000296735.1 Chrysochloris asiatica | reverse complement strand
TCTCGCTGCTGCTCGAAGTTCTCGCTGCTGCTCGAAGCATTTCTTAGACATTACCAAATATCTTGAAGCAACTTGCTGCTGAGCATGGGGACTCAGGATTATTGTCTCAGATGACACCATAGTCAACTGGCATAACATAATCCACAAACATAATGTTGTATATTTTGCTTTGAAGAGTAGCAACTGGGATCATAAAAGGTCATGAGTGGCCTTCTAAGTTGCAACTATCAGTTTCTCAATTTGCAGAAAAAAGAAGAGTGATGAAAATTGAAGACACTTAGAATCAATTTGTCAAGTAGAATAATGGAACATATGATAATCAGTTTCCATGACCTTGACACCAGAAGAACTAGATGATGTCCATCTACCACTACCATATGCTTTGATAAGGATCACATTAGAAGTTTCTGAATATGAAAAACAACAACAGCCAAATCTTAAAATTATATAAAGACAGGGTTACTGGTCAGAGAGACACTGTAGGAACCTAAAACAATGGCCCTTGATCACCATTTAGGTCTGGAATGGAACTAACCCTTGTGGACCAATTTTCAGTCAAGGGGTAGATAGGGCTGTAGGAGGGACATTAGTTAATAGTAAGGTATGTTCGTCATGGAATGGTTAATCATTGAAGATGAAAACTATAACATTTACCAAGGATAAAGTTTAGAAGGGTTAAGAAGAAGGGTGGGGATTGCATTCATTAAAATAAAACAAAGTGTATGATTTGTTGAATCATTTGATGATCTGCTCTGTAAACTTTCACTCAATTAACAATAAAATTTTTCCCAAAAAAAGAGCTTCCCCTTAGGTTGTAATAAATCTAAGAATGTCCACACTCACCATGCTTTTTCAACACAATGCTATAAGTATAACTAGTGAAATAAGATAGGGAGATGAAACAAAAGACTTATAATTGAAAATGAAGAAAACAAATTGTCCATAATTGTAGCTGACATAATAGTCTAAGTGGAAATTCTGAACAAATCAAACAACAACAAAAATACTCCTAAACATAATAATAGCTCAGCAAAATCATACAACACAAGAAATACATAGAAACATAGAATATATTCTTATTTATTAGCAATGAACACATAACTGTCAAAGTTTCAAATGCAGTTATTATAATAGATAAAATATGAAATATTTAGGTGTAAATCTAATTAAACATGCATAGATTTGCATGTTGAAAACTATACAATGCTCAGGAAAGAAATAAAGGAAGAACTTAACAAATGAAGTAGCATTTCATGACCATGGATTGGAAAACTCAATGTAGTAAAAATGTCACTTTTCCTCAAATTGGTTAACTGATAATACAGTCTCTTCAAATACCTCATTATATATTCTTTTTGGAGTTATAGGCAAAAATTTGTTAAAAAATTGTCTGAAATAACAACAGAACTAAAATAGCTGAAGTAATTTTTAGAAAATAAAACTGCGTTGTAAGGAAGCAGACTGCCAATTTCAGTACTTTTTGTATAGGACCCTGATCAAGAAAGTGTGGTAGACACACGGATCATTGGAACAGAATAGCGAACCCAGAAGAAGATCCAAACATATACCTATGTCCAGCTGGCTTTTGATAAAGATTCAAAAGCAATTCAATGGAGGAAACATACCCTTTTCAACAAATGGTACTGGAGTAATTGGACACCATAAACAAAAACCAAATGTACCTTAACCTATATTTCACAGCTTATATTGTTAAAAAAAAAAATAATAATAACACAAACTAGTTTAGACTGAAATGTAAAAATATAAAACTTTTAGGCAAATACATATCAGAATGGATAACATAAAATAAAAATTACAATATCAAATGCTAATGAGGATGTAGAAAACTTGATCAATCATATATTGCTGGTTGTTGTTGCTGTTTTTAAGTGCTGTTGACTCATAGTGATCCTGTATAGTGTTTCTAAAGAGCAGCTGGTGAGCTTGAACTGTCGACCTGTGATTCAAACTGACTTCACAGCTCAGTGCATTAATCCACAGAACCACACCAGGACTCTGGTGTTATAGCCACTCTACAAAACATCTTGGAATCTGTTAAGAAAAAGAGAAAGAAAGAAAGATGAGAAAACTTAAATATGCAATTACTATACATACCATATTTATCCTTTGTTGTTGTAGTTAAGTGCCATTGAGTTGGTTCCAACCCATAGCAACCCTGTATAGGGTTTCCGAGGAGTATCTGGTAAGCTTGAAGTGCCGACCTTGCAATTCAAATGGATTTGCAATCTGGCGCATTAACCCACAGCATCACACCAGGACATATTTATCCTAGAGAAATGAAAATGTTTGTTCACACAAAAACGGATGCAATTCTGTTTATAACTGTGTGAAAGTTAAGACTGTATGCCAATTTGAGTTGACCGGGATTGTCAGTGGCTTGTCTGTTAAGATGTAATGATCTCCATGATTAAATCTAATGTAATATAATCAAATTCATGATTAGATATTCAATAAGGAACTAATCAATTGAAAGAGAGTTTACTTGAGGCTGTGGCATACTTCCAACATATGTGGATGTTTTGGCAGAGTTTATTTGCTTTTGGCTGGGTCTGGATTCTGCATCTGGCTTATCATCTGACCTCCAGTTCTTTGGTCTTCAACCAATGGCCTGCTGTTGTTAAATGTCATCAAGTTGGTTCTGACTCAAAGCAGTCCTATAGGTATATAATCCTATATATAGGGTTTCCAAGGAGTGACTGGTACTAATCCTGGCTGGGTTAGTTATTATCAGCAAGCTGTAGTCTTACCTGCCACCTTAGCATCACTTGCTTCTGTAACCAGAAGTCTTGTCTTACCTGCAGATCTTCTGTTCATCAATTTCTGCAGCTATGTGAATCAGGAGAGGCAGCCAACATGACATCTATCTCACAGACTTGGAACTTGCCAGCATCTATAAGTGTGTGAGCCATTTCCTTGAGATAAATCTCTCTCTCTCTCTCTCTAAAATATATGAGTCCTGGTAGGGCACTGTGGGTTAATGCTCTGGACTGGAAGGTCAGTTTGAACCTAAATGTTGGTGGTTAAAGCTCACCAGCTGCTCCTTGGAAGCCCTATACAGTGTCACTGAGTTGGAACCAGCTTGATGGCACTTAACTATAACAACTATATATGTAAATATATAAGCTTTACTAGTTTTGCTTTTCTAGAGAACAAAACTAGTATATTTATAACACGGAATATTGTTAAGTGGTGTCAAGTTGGTTCCAACTCGTTGTGACCCTTTATAGGGTTCCAAGGAATGGCTGGTGAATTTGAAACACTGACTTTTTGGTTCAAACTGACTTTTTTGGTCATGTGCATTATCCTCCAGTGCCACATCAGGACTTCAAATAATACACAGCAATAAAAAGAAGCAATCAATATATCAACCATCCAAATGAATCTCCAGAGAACTATGCTGAATGAAATTAAAAAACAAAACAAAACAAAACAAAAAAAAACCCAGTAAATTTGAAATGGCTACATATGATATGATTCTATGTTGGTTATGGGTCTTCTTTTTCACTGACCCTCCATTTTAACAAGTTTAATATCCTTCTCCAAGGACTGGACCCTCCAATATGTCTGAAGTATGAGAGGCAAAGTCTTGCCATCTTTGCCTCCAAAGAGCATTCTGGCTGTACCTCTTCCAACAGAAACCTGTGGTATGGCAATCTATGGTACTTTCAATATTCTTCTCCAACATCCTAATTCAAAAGCATCAATTCTTCTAGTCTTTCTTTATTCATTGTTCAATTTTCACATGCACATGCAGTTACTGAAAATACCCTGGATTGGGTCAAGTGTGCCTTGTTGTTGTCTTAGGCTGGGTTTTCTAGAGAGAAGTAAAATGGTGAAACTTATATATCTACATATATAAAGAGAAATTTATATCAAGGAAATGACGTGGAAGACGCAGACGTGGAAGAGTCCCAAATATGGTTCAGATGAATCAAGATTCGCAGGAAGGTCCAGCAGACGGGCAAGCAGATCTGTCAGGTAAGCAGACATGTCTGGAAGAAACACAGGTAGACAGGTATTGCAGATAGACAGCTAGGTTCAGCAGGCAGGTAGACATGTCCGGAAGGCAGGCAGGCATATCATAAAGCAGGCCACTGGCTCAAGACCAAAGAAGCAGAGGTTGGAAGATGAGCAAGATGCAAAATCCAGACTCAGCAGAAAATAAACAAGCTTTGCTTGAGTGGTCATTATATAGGAAGCAAACATACTCCCGAGGAAACATTCCTTCAGTTGTTTGGCTGCTCATATCCAATCATGTGCCCCCATTCCTCTTCAATTTGCTATTCCCAACATAGTAAACCATATGATTGTCAGATTCAAAGTGGCCAATAGCAGTCCATTATAGCTCACTAATGACTAAGATATCAATATTTATGTGTTCCGTTTCACTTTTGAGAACTTCCAAATTTTCTAGAATCATATTTCACACATTCCATGGTCTGATTGTTAACAGATGTCTAGAGTGGTTTCTCCACATTTTGAGTTCTGCCCCATTAGCAAATGAAGCTTTACTCCATTTGTGTCATCAAAGTCTACTCTTTTGAGAAGGCAGCTCTTCCCCAGTCATACAGTGAATACCTTCCAATTTGTGCCTATCTGCAGGTACTGTACCTAACAGTATTCTGATGCTATTCATTATGTTTCAGTATTTAATATTCTGGTGCTACTAACAATGCTCCATTACTATTTTTAAGGATTTCAGTGGCTAAACATTCAGTCGTAGTCCTCCTTTCCTTCTTCCTAGGCTGGCTTAATCAGTCAGTTCAGTTAAAACCTATCTATTATGGATGTACACTGCTTTTCTTTACAATACCAGTGACATAACTTCCAATATTACAACAACATGCAAGCCACCACAGTACAACAAACTGACAACCATGTATAAGTTTATTTATACGGTGATGTTATTACTATTAACGATAATCCTTAGCTTTTCCCAATGGTTACTTGTTTTTTGAACACCAGTGTCTTGCATTGACTGCATACCCTTCCAGATTTAATGCAATTCCACTGTACCTTTCTTAATTCATAAAACAAGTCTGTTTTTTCAGTCTTTAGTAAATTTTGTGGTATCAGAGAAAGGTATAATATTTTAAATTAATCCTAAAGAAAGTGAGAAACATAGCTATACATTCTTGGCTTATTCTAAATCTTGATAAAATAAAAATGTATCAACATGTTTTCTAAAACTCTGGCTCAAGGCATTTTAAAGCTGTCATTTCCTTACCTTGATTTGGCACATTCAATTTAATCTCTTAAGTGTTAGGAAACAAACCATAATTTAAAAAGGATGGATAAGATTTATTTAGAAGACTATTTTTTTGCATACAGTAAGTAATTAGAGTGATCTCAATATGGTGGCTTTCTTTTATTGCTGAAAGACAAGTACCATTGTGAGGCAGGCAAACAAACTCAGCTCTGCAAATCTTTAATGTGAACTGTCTCCACCGAAGCTAGGAGTCATCTTTGGAGTCTTTGCAGTTAGATGAAAGGAAGTCGATCCTGCAGTGAAATCAAGAGTGGAGAAGTTTAAAGTATGAGTTTGTTCTTACCTTCTCATGAAAATTAGTTCATTATGAATTTACTCTTGCCAGAAATCAAATCAGTCATCAAATTTTCACCATACTTCTTTAAAAAGAAAATGCAGAAGAATGATCTGAGAGTTTAGGAAAGAACCAAAATATCAAGTACGATATTTTGAGCTTAGATTGTCTCAATTTAGAAACAAAATTTTCTCATGGTGAGAATCATGAGCAATTAGAACATATTCTTCTGTAACACCTATAATGAGTACTCAATGAATCAGGTCCTTTTCAACTAGAATGAACCCTAATCCTAGAAAATGCTTTTCTAAAATGTTAGCATAAAAATGTTGAGCCTTTTGCCATTTGTGATGGTAAACTATATAAAACAGAACCATTAATATAACAAATTCAACTCAGAAATAATGGCAATCAATTGAATAAATAAGTAAATTTAATAGAAAATGTGGCAAATCTCAGAAAGAATATTAATGCATATTCAGTATTATTGTTTCAAACTTACTGGAAAAATATTGCTTATATTATAATCATGGGATAGGCAGTTCAATTGTTACATAATTCAGCGATTATGTACTATAATATTCAGTTAGTATTTTATAAAAAGAAGATCAATCTGTATATTCTTCCTATTCATGTGATACTAAAACAAGAGAGTTCTAAACTCCTACTTATTTCTTGATTTCCCAAAAAAAAGATAAATTACATTTCATAACTATTCTGTCTCTCTTATAGCTTTCTTTATCTACTCCCTTATCTATGAACTCTTGCTGTGTCCTCTCTACATGTAAAATATACATCCAGGAGCCACTGATTTTAAACGTACACATTTGACTTACACAGATGAGCAAAATATAGGTAGGAGTGATATTATATCTGTTTGGAGTAGAATAAGCATGCCATTGTTTTGTTCCTGTTTTAGAAATTCTGCCTTTCAATTTTAGGATGGATGCACCCTATTATGGTCTACTTCTTTATTCTGTGTCCCCAAAAACCCTCAACCTGAAACTGAACTCAGATTTGACCACCCAAAACCTGCAGTTTTTTGTATACATTAGTGAAGTCATCTAAGGACCCAAATATGGTAGAGCTTGAATTTTGGAATCAAGACATCTTGTTTCAAGTCCTGGTTCTGTTACTCAGTCATTTTGAATAAATGAGGTGACCTTTGACTGTCAGTTTTTCATGGGTATATTTAACTTAATAATGCCCTACTTACTGTTGTGATAATGTAAATTCTCATAAGAGTGAGGCTTAGGATGAAAACTCAAAAAAATTTCATGTAACTTCTCTAAGACCAAATCTGTCACTGTATGCTAAGCAACATAAGGTTGGCAGTTCAAACCTATCAGATGCTCTTGGAAACTGACTTGTCATGAGTCAGAACTTACTGGATGGCACATAATAACAGCAAGCCCACATCAGACACATGGCTCAGACTAAGATAGAAAGCAACTGAATAGAAGCATCAATATCAATGGTGTTGGTGAAAAATAAAATGTTAATAATGAGGATTTGATTAATTAAAGTCTATGCCACCTATTGCTTTAAGAGAGTAGTTAGTTATACTGTGTTTGAAATGCACATCAATTTGCTCTTAAAGTTGGAATGTTAGAGCTTGAAGGGACTTAAATGATGACTTAGTCTGATCACTGCCTTTCATGGATGAGAGAAGCAAGACTCAGAAAGATGAATTGTCTTTCCCCAAACTGGTTAATGGCAAATCTGTCACTTAAACCAACAAAATGGTTTTATGAATGGCAGTTGGTGGTACAGTCTAGAATATTAAAAATATGCTTCCTGTAGAGGATTCTTTTCTCAAAGAATGTGTGTTCAGGGCATAGCTTCTTTCTTTTCACAGAATAATTAACAAATGTCAGTTTCATGAGAAGGGACGGAAACTCATAAAACGTATCAAGTTATTGGGAGAGAAACCTATGTAAAGAACTGTTTGCATGTGGAATCACACTGTGCTTTCCATATAAAGGTTCAGTCAAGGGTCAGATCACACTTGGCAGCCACTGTGATCTTTATCTGCTGCTATCTATGCATCCACATTTTTTTTTTTTTTTAGTGTTTAAAGTGACAGATTCACAATTTAAACACTAATTAATTTGCCCAGTTTCCAAAGTCATAAATTTTCAGAAACCAATATAAAGAGAAAGCTGTCAACCACTTAGAAAAGAGCAGGAATTCTCAAATTTGTTTCTTTAAGAAACTGTTTCTTGCTATAGGATATTCTTTAGATAACTTGCACTTGTGGCTGCCATTAAAGCAAGCAAAATATCTTCTCATCATTATAATAAAAAAATAACTTTTATTAGACCCCTACATGATATTTAAGAAGGAGCTCTAATCACACTCTAGAATAGGCACTGGAGATCTAACTGTAAAGTTGATAGTTCAAACTCACTGTGAGTTGAAGTTGTTTGCTCCCATAAAGATTTATAGTCTTGGTAAACCTATATAGGGTCAATGTGAGTTGGAATTGACTCAATGGTAGTGGGCTTGAATTTTTGATTTGGTATATGGTATCTAAAAAAGATAAAAAAGAATAAAAATTAAAGGGAAACTCATTGAGTATCAGACAAACAGGAAGAAGTCATGAAATCAAAAAAAAAGAAAGTAAAGAGAATAAAAATGTCAAAGAGTGGCTCCTGCTTTATCTAGCCATGATCCACTGACCCTACACACCTGTTGGATGTTGACTCAGGACAGGAATCTGTCAGAATTTTAGACTAAAATAAAGTCTCAAGTAGCATAGTGGTTACTAGTCTGGCTTCTAACCTCAATGTCAGTAGTTAGGAACTACCAGCTGTTCTAAGGAGGAAGATGAAGCTTTCTGTTCCTGTAAAGATTTACAGCCCTTTAAACCCTATACAGGGTCGCTATGAGTCAGAACCTACTTCACAGTATACAACCACCACAACCTCCATGTCTACATCCAAGCCTTGCCTTGTGATCTTCAAGAGGCAACTCTTTATCAGCTTAGTTTACCGCGAAGTCTATAGGTGCTGAGGGGCCGTGTGATGGTCGCTGCTGTTTGTCAATTTGGTTGAGCAACAATTCTCTGTGGTTAGGCAGTTATGATGCAGTAATCCCTATAATGAGATCTACTATGAGGAGCCAATCAATTGAAAGAGAGCTTCCTCAAGGCTATGGCCTGCTTCTGTTATATGTGGATGCTCTGGCAAACCTCACTTGCTTTTTGGTTAGTCTACTTCCTGAATCTGACTTGTTATCTAAACTTTGGTTCTTTGGACTTGAGCTAGCAGCCAGCTATGTTGACTGCCAATTCTGGCATTCATCACCAACTTTCCTTCTTACCAACTAACCTTGGATTCATTTACCTCCACAGCCAACAGCCTGCCATCAGACCTATCTACCTGGATTTCAGCAGCCCCTGTAGCTACATGAAATAGAAGCTTCTAACTTGACATATGACCCATATACTTGGAACTTGCCAGCCTCTACAACTTTGTGTGCCTTGATGTAAATCTCTCTGTATATCTGCATATATAAGCTTCACTGGTTTTGCCTTTCTAGAGAATAGAGGTCTCAAACTCCCATTCTGTGCAGACCTAATTATGAGAAGTGGCACACAGAAA
Organism: Chrysochloris asiatica; assembly: GCF_000296735.1. Lineage (NCBI taxonomy): Eukaryota > Metazoa > Chordata > Mammalia > Afrosoricida > Chrysochloridae > Chrysochloris > Chrysochloris asiatica. The sequence goes on along the minus strand of NW_006408553.1, from coordinate 19,656,700 downwards.
AAGAAGTAATTCCTCCAAGAATAGCTATCTACAAACCTCTCTTAATACTTTACTTCTTTGAGGTTCCATAAAGCTGAAAAAAAGCCTAGAACTCCAGAATCTGAGTCAATCCCTGTTGTACTGAGAGTTTGGGTCCAGAAAAGACAATAGCCTCAGGTTAACCATCATTTCCACAACCATTTTTTAATCTAAAAACTATACAAGTAAATCCACTGTGGACTACTTGTGATGTGAAATCAAAACTTACTCTTTTAAAGCTGAGGAAAGTTGTACATCAGACTACATTATCTAATGTGTCATCTTTTCTGTTGCTTCTACTTCTGGGAGAACAATATGCAAATTGACAGAAAACCCTTGTACTTCCTGTCTTGCAGTCATGAAAGAAGGGGGTAATATTGGAATTGCACTAAAGCATTCTAGACCATCCTGAATGCCAGATAGGCAGTAATTCCCCCAGCTTTTTGCATTCCAGTAATCCATCAAGGAGAATTACTGGTGAAAATGACAGAAAAATGTCATAAACCTTGCTTTCATTTTATTCCTGTGGATGTGAGGATTCATGCAGCTTAAGCAGATTATGCAGCTGAACTGAAGCTTGGAAGAATGATTAAAAGATAAAACACTTCCATTTAAATCTTTACCTGAATTCATCAGCTCCAATATTTTGAATTGTATTGTGAAGTTTTTGTAGTCAAATGGAAATGTTTGATTCAAAGATAATAAAAGCTGTTGATCTATAGTGAAGGAATATTAATATTAACATAAAACTTCTATAGTTAATTTGGTAGTAGATGAAAGTAAAATTTTGAGATATCTTTAACTTTATTGATTAAAGGGCCTTTGAAAATATATTTGTATGGAGAGCAAGATGAGTACACTTTAGAGAAGGTACAGAAAAGGTTAGATGTTAGAGTTCCATATTAGATGTACAATTAAAAATGACAAAACAAGTAAGAAGACAAACATGTAACCACTTTAGATGAGTACTTTTAAATATTAGGCCTAGATATGTGCTTTTTGTTCTTTATGTGTTAAAGCAAAAGACATTTATACATAATGTAATGATTTGTTGCAATATTATTACAACACTAAAGTGTGCCAAATTCTCCTGCTTTTCATTATAAAAGAAACTGCTTTCTGGAGACCTTGAGACACCCAGCTGTAAAGATGACAGACACAGTTGACCATGGTTTAAGCTAACTCTTGGTTCTTGAGCTGTAGTCTCAGATAGTGAAAAACATTCTTCACCTTTGTCATACTGACCAGTATAAATGAACATGGTGTTTTGTGCCAGATCGGTCTGAGTTTCAATCCGAACACCAGCTCAATCTAAATATTGCATCCCAGGAACTTTCTTCTCTTCCTCTGAACTTCAGCTTTTTCATAAATATAAAAAGGAAAATAATACGCTTCCCAGGATTGTTATGAATATGAAATAAGTTTAAAAATGAAGGTCACATAGTACAGTGGCTGGCATACCATTGTTTCTCAATAGATGTGTGCCTCTATTCTTGTTTCCTTAGTTATGTTTGTCAAATAATGACATTATAGCATTTTGAGGTTGTGGAGGTCAGAGGAGGAAAAAAAAACTTAAAAATTATAGGGAACAATATTTACAGAAAAAAAATTAACAACAACAAAAAATCTTGCCTAGTCACCTTTCAATAATGCACATCATGTGGCCCCTCAATAAACTTAACTTTCTAATCCCTTTTGGATGCTCCTTTCAAACAATTAAGATGTGAATGGTCTAAAAATTCATATACACTGTCTCTGCTTTGTAGATAAGACTTATTGAAAATAGTATTTTATAATTTGCAAATTGTATGGCTTTTTATAAACATAAAAACTCATGGATTGTGATTAATATATTGTAAAGGTACTACAGAAATGGTTGCAAACATACATTGAGAGAGAACCTCCAGATATTCAAGCCGGATTCAGAAGAGGATGTGGAACAAGAGCTATCATTGCTAATGTCTGATGGATCTTGGTTGAAAGCAGAGAATACCAGAAAGATGTTTACCTGTGCTTTATTGACTACATAAAGGCTTCTGATTATGTGGATCATCATAAGCTATGGACAACGTTGCAAATATGAGTATTCAGGAACAGTTAATTGTACTCATGAGGAATGTGTACATTGACAAACAAGCAGTTGTTCAAACAGAACATGGGAACACTGAATGATTTAAAATTAAGAAAATGATAGGGTTTTATTCTTTCACCATACTTATTCAACCTGTATGCTGAGCAAATAATCTGAGAAGCTGGGCTACATGAAGGAAAATGTGGCATCAGGATTAGAGGATGACTCATTAACAAGCTGTGATATGCAGATGATACAACCTTGACTTACTGAAAGCGAAGAGGACTTAAAATACTTACTGATGAAGATCAAAGAGCACAGCCTTCAGTATGGATTGCATCTCAATGTAAAGAAAACAAAAATCCTCACCAGTGGACCAATAAACAACATTCCTATCAATGGAGAAAAGATTGAAGCTGTAAATGACTTCATTAGCAACAGTAAAGAAATCAAACAAGGAGGCGGGACTTGACGGAGACTAGGGTAGAGGTGCAGTGAAGTTCACCATCAGCATTACCACAGAATACCAGGAAAAGCAGATCCAGGGAAGAGCTCCAAAACTCAGAACCACAGAGATAGGAATATTTAAAAGGCTTGAAGGCTTATAGATAGTGGAACTTGTAGCAAAGATAAGAAATCATGTACTTTGAATCTGCCAGGCTGGGTGGCTCCGAGTCCACAACTTGGGTGAAACCAAATGGCACAACCAAGTGGGGGAGCAGACACACCACAGAAAAATGCCATGGGAACCTTCGACCAATGTTGGACAATACACGTCGGTTTTGCTTTGTTCTGATTTTCTTTTTTGTTTGTTTGTTTTTTGGTAACTGTTTATTGCCCCCTCACTGTTGCACACCTCTATTCTGGTGACTAGAGGGGGTTCCTGAACAATTGAACACAACCCACTATCATTACTGGTGGGTACTTCTGCCACACATGCACACAGATACTCTCAGCCCAAGAGCTGGACCTGAAGTGTTTGTTTGTTGCTGTTGTTATTAAATACAGGAAAGGCCAGGACAGGGGTATAGAGAAGGAAATAGAGTTTAAAAACAAAACAGGCCTATAATTAAATTAAATCCTGAGGTATAGCATAATACCCAACAGTGGCATCTTGAAATCTTTCAGGCAGCTTTGAAAGCAAGAAGTTGAAGAGAGAACATTAAAGTCATACTCATATTAGGCTACAGATTTTTTTTTTCTCTCCCTTTTTTGTAATTATAGACTACAGTATTCAGTCTATATTTGTCTTTTTCTAGTTGTTGTTGCTTTTTAGATATTTTTCTTCTTTTTTTTTTCAAGCTGGTGCTGTTTTGCTGTTCTATGCTCCCCCTTCTACCTGGAATCCATTCTGGAAGGAGGGCAGGCCTTGGAAATGCCTGAGAAGGAATTCAGAAAAATGATTCTAAAATGTTTCAAAA
>NW_006408553.1:19651109-19652205 GCF_000296735.1 Chrysochloris asiatica | reverse complement strand
GATTACAAGATAAAATAGACTGCACTAAATGGAGAGAAAAGTTAATGGACTATAAGGCAACCTCAAAGAAAATTAATACTTCACAACATACAAAGAAGATGAAAATCCAAGAAGAACATGGAGACATAAAAACGATGAGGAAACTCACAAGACAGAACACAAAAAGCATGACCTCAACAAAGGAAGAAACACAGAACAAAGAAAGTAGCAACACCACACACACACAAACAAACAACATAATGGCAACAATTAATCCATACCTATTGATAATTAGTGGTTACAAATGGGGCAGTGAACCTAAAGGTCAGCAGTTCAAAACTACCAGCTGTTCCGCAGGAGAAAGATGAGGCTTTCTGCTCCTATAAAGAGTTACAGCCTCGGAAACCCTGTACAGGGTCACTATGGGTTGGAATCGACTCAGCAGCACTTAACAACAACAACTACATTGATAATTACACTGAATGTAAATGGATTAAATGCACTTGTTAAGAGACAGAGAGTGGGAGAATGGATAAGAAAACAAGATCTTTCAATATGCTGTTTGCAAGAGACAAATCTCACACACAGAGACAAAAACAGATTAAAAGTACAAGGATGGAAAAAAATATATAGCAATCTAATTGCAATAAAAAATGAACAGGAATGGCAGTATTAATCCCTGATAAAATAAACTTTAAGGCAAAAACCAGCATAACAGATAAAGATTAACATTATGTCATGATTAAAGGTACAATTAAACAAGATGACATAACCGTAATAAATATCTATGTTAACAATGAGAAAGCTCCAAAATATATAAAGCAAACTCTAATAGATTTGAAGAAAGAAATAGATGAACCTACAATAATCGTGGGTGGTTTTAATGCACCATTTTCAAAAATGGATAGAACAACCAGAAAGAAACTTGACAAAGACACAGAAGAACTAAATACAATCAGCCAACTGGACCTCATAGAAGTGTTCGGAGCATTCAACTCAACAACAGCACAATACACATTCTTTTCCAGTGCACATGGAACATTCTCCAGAATAGATCATGTCTTGGGCCACAAAACAAATCTCCATAAATTTACAAATATCAAAATACTACAAAGCA
>NW_006408553.1:19634974-19647954 GCF_000296735.1 Chrysochloris asiatica | reverse complement strand
TAAGACTATAGGTGGAATCCTGAACAGCATCCATAATCTTCAGAAGTGGGAAATTTCAAGAGCCAATGATACTGAAGGAGAAAGTCCAAGGTGCATTGCCAGAATTGGCCAAGAACAAAGCACCAGGAATTAATGGAATAAAAATTGAAATCTTTCAAGAAAGTGAGGCGGCACAGAAGGCACTCACTAATCTCTGCCAAGAAAATTGGAAGACAACTATCTGGCCAACTGATTAGAAGAGATCCTCATTTGGTCCTAATCCAAAGAAAAGTGACCCAACAGAATGCCGAAATCATTGGACAATCTCTTTGATATTCCATGTGAGCAAAGTTTCTGACAATACTTACGAAGTATGGGAGATGAAGTCTCACTATGATCACTTCCAAGAAGTAATGAAACTGTACTCCTTCTAAAATAGATTTGCTCTTCTTCTGGAAGTCTATGTTTAATATTCAGTGTATAGTTAATATTCTTTGTCTTTATTTTACTTTATTTGCATCTAATCTTTCCTGGTCTTCCATATTCAATGTCTAATTTTCACATGCATATAATTTGATTTAAAATATCCTGATTCAGGTAAGGCATACCTTAGTCTCCAAAGTGGTATCTTTGCTCTTTAGCACTTTAAAGAGATCTTTTGCAACAAATTTGTGTAATGCAATTGTTTCTGTTGTTAAATGCCATCAAGTTGGTTCTCTTATAACAACCCTTTATAGGGTTTCCAAGGGACAGCTATTGGGTTTGAACTACAGACCTTGCATTTAGCAGTTCAGTTTAATTATTGCCTTATGTTTCCACGAGTGTTGATTCTGTATCCAAGCAAAAATGAAATATTTGACAAGTTCAATATTGTCATGAAAAATGTAGAATAAAAAAGAGTAGAACTCAGTGGTTGGAGTAAAAATCTGGATATCAATGAAAACAAACATGAAGGTGGAATGTGAGAGGTGTGAGCATCTTTGTGATAAATCTCATTATTAAATTATTTGTAGTTTTAAAGTGATACTGAGTTGCTGAATAGCTATTACATCAGAAATCCATTACTCATGGAAAGTCAACAAGTTTTATAAATGGTAAGCTTAAGTCATTTTTGGAGGTCCACAATTTTGTTCCAGTTCCTTGGGCCTCCATGCAGGGTACATGAAGAATTACTGACAGTGAATAAATTTCTCACAAAGAAGGAAAGGAGATAAGCAGCTCCTAAAACCCTGCTGCTTACCCAAACCTGTGGTTTCTAAGTCTGGTTCATCTATTTATCAACTCCGTGGGTGGCATTTTAGATAAGATAAGGAAGGAAATAGATGGAAATAATATTCTGACTTATATTTTCAGATGCTTGATACCAACCTCACAGAAGCAATTGCAATAGGGACTAAGATCATGTTAAGTAAAGACTTGTTCCTAGGGAAAGAAACCCCATTGGTTTTATATAAAAGTATATGTATGCTAATTTATATAAATGAGTATATTTAATCATGCATTTGATTTTGAGGAATGACATCCCAGTTTAAGAGTCTGATTGTAGTATGTGTCCCTTTTAAAACTTTGCCTTGGGGGAAAAAAAAAAAAAGACAATTTTAATGTACTGTTGGGATTTCACTTTTAAAAATCATAGTATTTCATTTTTTTTTTAAATCCAAGTACTTCAGTCTTTAAAAAGAAAAGAAGGGTATGGGTATGAATCACATTAGTTTTCTATATTTAGACACTATACTATATATTTGTATACTAAACTTTCTATGTTTAGATACTACACTAAATATAGTGTTTAAATCACTGGACTTTGAACCAGTCCAAACCCACCAACTGTTCCATGGAAACTCTATAAAAGGTGGGTATGAGTCAACAGCATTTAACAACATAACAACAACAATACTATTTTAAAAATACATATAGACAGAAGGCCATATGTTCAGTCCCAGAAGCTAAGAAAATGTCAATGAAAAAGGACTAGAAAAAAAGGTAAGCTCAGAGTTCATACTGCTAACACAGATAACACAAGTAAATAATGCTGGTAGTGTTATTCAGTAATTCTGAAGCAGTGGGTATTTTGTGAACTTCAAAGGACTTATTAAAGAACAACCAGTTAGGATGTCATTTATTTAATTACATTTCTAAAGGCTAATCATATAAAAATGTCCATATAGATACAAGAACAGAGTTCCTGGGTGGTGCAAATGGTTAATTACTCAGCTATTAGTTATAGGGTTAGTGATTTTAATATTTCCATCTTGTAAGGCATCTTATAAGACTGGGCTGGTGAATTGCTTTTAAAAGGTAACATACAGTTTTGAAAACCCTATGGAACAGAATTCTGCTCTACAAATATGAGTCAGAATCAACCTGACGGTATTTAACATAGATATAGGAAGGCAATAATTCTCTTTTGCCTTGGTATTTTCCGATATATGCACCCTTACATGAATGCACAGATGTATTTTTATGTTTTTTAAAAACCTACTTCCTCCTATTCACAATTTCTGCAGGGAACTGTCACCCAAGATCAAGTTATGTAGGTTGAGAATCAGAGCCAATGAGGCTCCATCATTGCTGCTCAGTATGGCTTCTAGTCAGAGTCCATCTCTAGTACAGCAGCAGACACCAATGGAAAAGTAGACTGAATGCGAGATGTTATGGCATTTTTGTGATCAGTTCCATCATTTTCAGGTAAGACATTACAATCTTAAATTCCAATTAAAGCCTTCTCAAAAATTTTATTGCTTTTTTGCCTGTCTGGAAATGTAAGTATTTTCTTAGATAAAGAGCTTTAAGCTTTTAAGGTAAATGTTTTGAAAGCTTTATAATCAAAACCTGGGCCACACAGTATAATGTGTGTAGAGTTGGGATTTGTTTGCAGGAGATTTAGAGCTTAGCAACCCAATTGCAGCTTAAGTTGCACTAACAAAGAAATACCTTTAAAATGCTTTCTACTCTTTGCTTATGGCAGTATGCTCATGATACTATAAGTCTGGATAGTAGCCAAGGATTTTAACATCTCTTTTCCATGTCATGCTAAAAGACCATTAACTCTTCCTATAGTTTTGTTGACTTGTACAACAACAACATATTCATTGTCCTAATTGACAGTGCCGATAAATCAATTTTCCTATTTCAAAAATGAAAATATGCAAAATTGCTTTAAAGAAAAGATTTGCCTTGAAGCATATCTATGGTTACTAGAGAAGTGCAAAGAAAAAGGTAAAGGTTGAAGATTAGAAAAACATCAAATCTACTTGTCAGATTAAAAACAAAAACAATAAATTATTCTTTTGGAGAGGAGTTGAGTTTCCAGAATAAAAGAACAAAACCAGTCCATTAAGTTCTTAGTAAAAATCTTTAGATTGATGGAATTGAATTCTCATTGCTAGTGATAATGATACTTCTATCTGCTCATGCAACAAGAGGAGTAAACTAAGAAGCTAAAGATGGTTTACTTTACTGTAAATAATGGTAGGTGACAGCTGATTTTAATCAACTGAATGAACCTCATTTATGGTCCAAATGTGGCTGCACATATACAACAAAATCAGAGTCAACGAGACGCCATCATCACTAATCAATATGATTTTTATTTAGAGTCCCTCTTTACTATGGCAGTGGACAGTGGGCTTAAAGTGGGCAACTTACTCTTTCAATTAAATTGATAGTAGGAAAAGTTATTAGTCTAGAACATTAGCTGACTAGCTGGAGATTGGATTGCTTGTCTTACATTATTCTTGCAGTGGAAATCAAAACAGTTGAAAGATTATGACATTTTGTGGAGAAGGTAGTGGTCATGGTATGCCATGCAGTTGATTCTGAGTCATAGCAACCCTGTATAGGGTTTCCAAGGCTGTAAATCTTTATGGGAGCAAAAAGCCATATGGAGCAGATGTAGATTCAAACTGCTGAATTTGTGGTTAGCAGCCAAGCTCATAACCAACTATACTACCATACCTCCTTGTAGAGAAGGTTGAGTTTTAAAATGCACAAAAACAAAACAGGAAGGAAAGAAACATTCCGTGAATTATAACTGCTTACCCAAATGTAATGTCAGACTACCTGAGGATCAGTGAATTGCTTAATATGACTGTAGTTCTCCATTTGGTAATGTAAATCGTACCTAGTCTCTATACCTTACATAGTAGTCTCATTTTGGTGTTTGTTGTCTGTTATGAGGCAGGACTGAGGTGGGATGCCTTACTAATAGATATGATTTAAGTCACCACCGATGGTGTAGTTAATTATTTAATATGCCTCTTATAGTCAAAGTCTGCTGTTGTTGTTATTAAGTGCCCTAAAGTTGGTTCTGACCCATAGTGATACAGTATAGCATATCCAGATATCCAGAAGCAGCTGATGAGCTTCAAACTCTGGCCTTGTGATTCAAACTGACTTTGCAATCCAGCACATTAGCCCAAATCACCATACCAGGACTCCAGTTGAAGTTTGTAACTCCTACTAAACAATGTTTCTGCCATGCTAGGTCTGGGTAAAATACGGTAGGACAAGATATTCATAGGATGACATGATTCAGCTATAGATATTAGCAGAGTTAACAATAATTATAAAAACTTCAAATTTTAGCATGGGTTTAAAATGAACTCTTTCAGAAGCAGGAGGAAGACATCTTACCACCATAAAAAAAAAAAAAAAAGCCAGTAGGCAGCACGTTGTTGGACCCTGAGTTCTGTGCACATTGTACTTCCTTGACCCAGGTACAGAAAGTTGTGACACTTGAGAAGTGGCAGAGGAGCAGCAACAACAAAACCAAGAACCAGAATATGAGACAGAGCGTAGAATTGCTGCCCACAGAACAAGCAAAGCTGACTGAGTTTGTCTGTAAAGTGGAGAGTCCCCATAACTTAAATGAGGAAGGTGGGGTTGCTGATCCATGGAGCTAAATCTGAGTGCCTTCAGACCGAGGCTTATAGTGGAGTGGTATGCCCTATGGGCACTTAACAGCAGCTAATTGGAACACCTATGCCCTGAGCATTCCTGACCCCATATTTTAATCTGACTTGCAGTCCAGTGCTTATCCTACAGCATCACACCTGGATATGGACAAAATGCCATCTTTGGGACTACGCATTCTCAAATGAGGATGAATAGCAAACTAGTTCTTGCTGAAGCATCTTGATTAACATCAACAACAAAAAAATCACTGCTCCATTGTTGTTATGTGCCATAGAGTCGGTTCCCACTCATAGTGACCCTGTACAGGGTTTCTGAGGTTGTAAATCTTTACGGGAGCAGAAAGCCTCTTCTTTCTCCCGAGGAACAGCTGGTAGTTTCAAACTGCTGACCTTGATATTAGAAACCCAATTCATAACCACTATGCTACCAGAGTTCCTGCTCTAGAAGACTCTAATATATGCCACTGGTCCAGGACTCAAGGAGTACTCCTTTGCATGATCAACCAAGTAATAGCATCTTTTGCTTTTGTATATTTTACATCTCTGTATCCTTACCAAGTGATGCTCAGGAGACTGTGGTTTCACCTTGGCAAAGTTTGCTCTCTAGCTCTGGATCCTCACTTGAACTAGTGACATTTTGCCTGAAGTAAGTGGCTAGCTTCCTCAGCCCTGTGAGTCAACAGTCTATTATCTAACCTGCCAGTTTGTGTTCATCAGTCCCTGCAACAACAGAAGAGAAGCCTCCAGACTGATATCTAAACTCTAGATTTGGAAGTTGCCAACCTCCACCACTATATGAGCCATATCTTTGGAGGTTTGTGATTTCTCTAAAACTTTTAGTGAATTATGCAATTCTAAGACATGAGCAACAGCAGAAACATGAGGCTGCTACTATTAAGATTTATAGAACTTCCAAGGAGCAAGTGGTGGGTTAGAACTGTCAACCTTGTGGTTAGCAGTCTAATACTTACTTATCTTAGCCATAGCCATGTATATATATATATATTTCACTGGTTATGCGTCTCTAGAAAAACTGGCCTGAGACATGTGGTAGATAAATCCCAAGAGAGTGAGTTCTAGAGAAACAAAATCATAAGCATGAATTTTCTAAATTGGTTCTCAAGTCTGTCTGATTTTTAAGGTGCTGATATAGGATGGAGGCATTCTGACCTCCACTTCATAGGAAACGGCATTGGACTGTGGAGTCAGAGAAAGTCAGACATGGTCCCCACTTGGTTTAAGCAGTTGGCACTGTGAGCAGGATTCATTACAATGTATCCAAACCTATGAAATTGTGAGGTTTTGAGGGAGAAATAATTAAGGGGAATGAGATCAAATATTTCAGTGGAAGGGAGAGCACCAGCTTCTGGAGTTGTCTGGAACCAATAACACACTGGTTAAAAAGGATGGCTGATACTAGGTATGGGTCTACTGGAATCCACCCTGCCAGGAGCCAGAAGCCATATGTCTATGAGTGGGGTTTGTCCAAGGGAGAATAAAAGATTGAACTTGACTGTTTTAAAAGGCCTGTGTTTGACTTCCTTATGAATATTGGTTTCTCCTGCCTATTATTGTAAAATACACATACATGCGTGATGGAAGTGAATATTTCAAATTATGATTACAGAGTGCTTATAAGCCTTCCTTCAGTGTATACTTGATTGGATTTGTGGAAAGGAGAACTAGAATTTGCCCCCCTCCCACCAAAAAATAGTCTTCTTGGTTTTAAGCTTTTAGGTAGAATGTTGAGCCCCACCTGCACCATTCACAGTTGTGGCATTTGCATTTGCAAAGACATGCAGATCAGCCCAGAACTGCTGGGAAAACTGGAGATTATTGATGAAAGAAAGCAGAGAATAAAGCTGACAGTTTGATGTTCTGAATTTCAGAGGCATCAAGGCAAGGAAACTCAGTGCCTCAGAGAAAACCCCCCTCTTGGACTGAAAGTTAAAGGGAACTGGCAAGACATATACTCATTGGTGACCACCTGGGTCTACATATGAGTGGAAATGGGGGGAATGCTGCAATGAAGACACAGGCTGAATTTAGAAATAGTCTATCAGCTGTTCAAGCTCACTAGCTGCTCCTTGGAAGCCCTATACAGGGTCACTATGGGTCGGAACCAACTCGATGGCACTTAACAACAACATTGGTACCTTGTTGACCTTAAGATAAGAGGGAAGGCTGACTGGTCTGAAGTTTAGGGAGTTGTGTGAAATCCTAGCCATGGGTTAGTACTGAGAATGAAGGGGCAACTGATTTGAAGTTCAGGGAGGTGTATGTGAACTCTAAAACCTTCATCTGGTACCCATTTGACCTAGCATGGGTGGCTAGGGTTGAGTTGACCAGAACCTGCCCAAATGATGATAAAGATGTTTGGTAGTCTGAGCAAATGTCAACTGCTAATAATTTGATGAACTGGATTTTTGCTTATGGATGCAATTGCTCAAAATTCCAACCAGAATGGAAGATTCTTCAGATCAAGGAACGGACTTGTGTCCTCAATGTACTGGGTTGATTATTGTTGTTGTTGAGTTTGTTCTTACTCATAGTGACCCTATGTATGGTTTCCAAGGAGCCGCTGGTAAGCACAGACAATTTGGACATTGGATATTAAAAATGGGGGGCTATAAAGGCATAAAGTGGCTGGTTTGAAAACTTTCATGGATGTGTTTAGTTTTAGAAGGAGGAGACAAGGGAGAATCCCATTGACTAGTTTTTTCTCTTTTCCAGATAAATCTGGTGAAAGGGGGTGGGGTGATGCTGGCAGGATTTCATGATTTCAATTGTAACTGTTAGTAGGATTATTTGTGATTGTCAAAACTGCAGTTATAGAAGTTGTGTAACTAAAAAGGGGGAGTAGTTATCTTTCCTTTTGGAAACATGATTCCAGAACCATCATTAAGTAAGAATATGTGTGGAGCATGACTTTCCTGCCTGGAAAAGTGATGACAGCAGAGATGGCAGTGGCATAGAAAGACAAAGTATTTATGGACACTAGACCTACGGACTGAGTAAGACTGTGTGCCTATAGGCAGGAGGCTGGCTTTCAGAATGTGCCCTTTGGACATTTAAATTAGTACATATGTTTTTGTTTTATTTGTATGTGTGCATCAAATATTTTTGCTCACTTGTGACATATAAGATATAAGTGGGGCCAATGTGTTTTTGGTTATACATGTTGTAGTTATATCATGTTAGGTACAAGTATGACTTTATAATTTTCTTAAGATATTATGCATATAATTTATAGGTCACAAGTTTACTAGGATAGATGGTAATGGTTAGAGTGCTGTGTCAATTTGAATAGGCCTAGATTTCCAGAGGTTTAGAATTTGAGATGAATTCATTCCCATGGTGATAAAACCTAATACAACCATAGTTAGCTCTATGGTGAGTGGCTATGAGCAGCCAATCAGTTGAAGGGATGCTTCCTTGGGGGTATGAACTGCTGCCAGTATAATGGACACTCAGGAGGAACTCTCTCTCGCTCTTCCACTGGGGACTTGGGACTCTGCAATCATAAGTCATTTACTTGATAATAAACTTATGTACATACACACATATATATGTTTCACTCATTTTGCTTCTTTAGAAAACAGCTTAAGACACAGAGGAAGTGAAATGTTGATCTGTCCAACTCTTATTGAGATAGGACCTCTGATTGTGACAATCTTTAGATGAAAATAGTAGAGAGTGGCTAATGTGTCATAGAACTTTTGGGTATTATTTTGGCTAGAGAACGATTGTGCCATAATGAAGTAACTTGATAAATTGTTATTATGTGATTTCTTTCTGATAATGTGCTTGTGAAGTAGTAAACACTGGACAACTAAGGTGACCCTGAACTAGAGAAGAAAGAAGGGTCTATTTTACACAAATAAGTAAACAAAGTTTAAGAAAACAAAACAAAACAAAGAAACTAAAGAGGAGGGAGAAAAGGACCAAAAGAGGAGAAAGTGAAGGAAAAAAAAAAAAAAAGTTGCACTAACCCTAAGGAACCTTAACTAAAGTCACACTTGAATTCTGAAACTGAACTTACCCCCATAACTCAACATTCAGCTAAACAAAATAAAGGCCTAAAACATGGATAATAAAGCCAGAGAGGTATGCAATCCTTAGAACAATCAACCATATAATTTGCTATGTGATAAGGCTCAGAAGGTAGGAAGAGATAGGAAAGAAGGATGAATGAAAAGAGGAAGAAAGTGGGAAGAGAGTTGTTATATTGTAAGGACTGCAGTTAATGTCAGGAAGAAAAAATTGCATAAATTATTGGAATGAAAACCTATTTGTGCTGTAAGCTTTCACTCAAATCACAGTAAAACATTTTTAAAAAGAAAGAAAAGGATTTGTCGGAAATATTTGCAAAGAATGAGGAAATTGAAAATAGAATTAGTACAATGAGAACGGAATCACTGAGTGGTGCATGGTGTAAGAGTTGGAGTTTTGAAATGGAAAGTTGTATGGAAGAATTCTTGAAAAGGCAAGGTGTAGAGAAGAAATAACTAGTTCAGGAGTCAGAATCTCTGATTCTGTTGTTAATTTAGCCCCTTACTTGGCTTCTGATTTAGAGTATACCACTAAATCTCATTCACATGGATAAAATGACAAAATGAAAAATACTTCTAAGTATTAAAATCACAGTAATGGTATTTCCACCTCTAATACTGTAGAAAATACCAAGTAATTCAAATCAGATTTCAAGAAGAAAACCTATTGTATTTTGGATAAAATGGTAATCTTAACTAGTAAATCTCACATTGAAATACAGAACCCATACCCACTTCATATTGATGATTCTTTGTTTATTGACATATCACATCACTGCTTTGACAAATCAGTAGAAATCCTGATGAAACATTTGTAGGGCTAGTAAACCTGTGTTCAAACGCATTTCTAATATTCTACAGGTTTATACTATTTTCACTATTGCTATTAAGAATTTATGTAGAGTGACTTTGTGCCAGGCTGAAAATGGCACTGAAAATCACAGTGATTCTAAGGTACAGCCTCAAGTGGTTATGGTTATTTAATATTTTACTAGGGTGTTTTTCTTAACCAAAATTACCACTGATATTTTCAAATGCATAGAACTTTGTCCGCGTAGCAGTGCTATTAGGTCTTTACAGTTGCTTTGTATTTGTTGGAAGATCACACGTCTTGATTTTGCACCCTCTATTTCCTACTACCCTCCCTCAGAGCATCAACATCTCTTGTCCAGATAATTTTAACTGAGTATTCTAACTCATTCTTCCTGTCTCCAGTCTGTTTCCTTATGAACCTGATGAGTTCTCTACTGCCACAATTAATTTTATAAAATGATGTGTTTGTACTACTTACTTACATAGTAGTACTCAAGGATGAGGATCAAAATTTTTTTGAGTAATATGGACAGCTTTTTACACTCAGAGGACAGTATGCTTTCTAGTCACTTCCTGACAAACCAGATTAATATTTTTATCCTTTTCATGCTTTTTCTTTATTCTAACAGGCATTTCTACCTAGTAAATAAATTATCTCTCAAGCTTCATCTCAAGTCTCTGTTCTTCTTTGAATTTTTGTCTTGTATTATGCTCCCCATTCCCTAAAACAGTACTGTTTCCTGTCCATTCTTTCAAAACACCTCACATGCTTGTATACTTTATGATTACTCACTTGCACAAATTATGTGACTTACTATAATATAAAGAGTATTCTTAAAAGGTATATATGTTTGAACCCTTGGCACCTTGTACAGTGTCTGGCATATAGTTGGCATGCAATAAATGGAAGTTGAATTTTCTGAACCCAACTGAATTAAATTAAAATGAATGATAAAAAAATAGTCATGACTATTGAGTATAAATGAGTGGGAGACCTTTCAAAGCCTGGAGAGTGATGGCAAGGTGCCCTATTGAGTTCACAAGGGAATAGCATATTCTTTTTCTACTCCAGGGTAAACAGTCTCTCATCTGTAGCCAGCTTGGCTGCCACAAAAGGCACAGCTGCTTCCTCTTCAAAGAGAAAAATGATTTGGATCCACCAGAAGAACATGGATGGGTAAGATGACAGGAGAACACCCAAGAGAGGAGCAAGATATTTTCAATGTAATTTTTCACATATGCCCCATGACAGATATGCAAGGCTTAGAAAATCCTATAGTAAATTATCCTTGGATAAAATTTCAATGACCTTGAAGAAATAAAGGAATTTGAAAAAGTAAGCAGCATAAAAAACACAGTAAGTTATGTGGATGGAGGAGAACCAGTGTTGTACTAACAACTGTTCTTTCTTAAGTATTAGCCTTTATTCCAAGATTAAATACTTGTCTACTTTCTTTTTCTTATTATATCCTGTTTTTCAAGAAATGATCTTAACAATATGTGGATGTTTGGCCTTTGGATATTATCTCCTTATTATATAGTTTTAAGTTTTTGTTTGTTTGTTTTGTTTTACTTTTGTTATTAGTTCTGGTTTCTTTAAGATTATCACTTGGACAAATTAAAACTTTCTATAGAAACTAAAAGTACTTCTGAAATTTCATTGATCAACTAAACAAAATTTAGATATAATAGAAATTTTAAGAACCTGGAGTGAAGCTACTGGTTGTCCTAGGAAAAGAGACTGGGAGGCAAGAGGTCAGAGTTTGAATTCTAATTCTGTCACTAAATGAATATATGGTTGTCCACAAATTGCTTTATGAAACTCATGGGAGCCCAAGTCTCTCAGTTTATAAATCTTCATTTATAGATAGCTAGTTTCCAAGGTCTATTCTCAGAGATTTTGTAATGCTGTTGTGGTAATTACAGAGGCATAAAAAGTGTATGAAAATAGGATTTTTCCATCAATCCCTCTTATTTATTTTACTTTCTTCAGCTTCTGTAAGATTATTTGAAAGAAACTCCCTAGGAAATATATCGATGTAGATGTCTGTATACAATCTAATAGATAATCAAGTGTAAAACTGTACTACTGATATTCACCACAACTTTGCTCTATCCACAGCCTTCAGCATCTTAGACAGAAACAGCACCATATGTGTAATTGTTCAGGCAATAACATGAGAAGTTATCTTTCTTTTCCTCACACATACCCTGCATCCATTTTTTTTCAAGATATGCATGTTCTAACCTCCAAATCCAACACTTTTATATCAATATGTCATACTGTCATGGCTTGTGAGTTGCTGTGATTTTGGAAGGTATGCCAACAGTGTTTAAAATACCAGCTGGCTCAACCACGATAGATAGGTTTCAGCTGAGCTTCCAGGTAAAGACAGACTAGCAAAAAGGACAAATAGACTTTCTAATATTTATTCACTTAAAACCTTATAAATAGCAGTTTAACATTCAATGTGCACCAGAAAATTGAATGTTGCGACATGATGAAGACCTCCAGAATATTGTCAGATATAGTGAAGGAAGATGAGTCCCTAAGGTTGAAAGGCCCTCAAAAAATGACTGAGGAAGAGCCACTTCCTCAAAGTAGAATTGACAGTGATGACACAAATGGAATAAAGCCTCCGGGATGTTCATTTGCTGATGGGAAAATATTGAAAATGAGGAGAAACAGCTTTAAAAATTTATTCCTAATTAGAACATATATGTACAAAGTATGGATCTAGGACACTTGAAAATTATAAAAAATGAAATGGAATGCATAAACATTTACATCCTAGGCATTAGTGAGGTGAAGTCTTGACTTTCATTAGTGAAAGATTTTCTGGGAAGATTACTGAATGATGTAGAAAGCATCACAAGAAATGGGAGGAATACACAGAGTCACTGTACCAAAAGGAAATGGTTGACATTCAAATGTTTCAAGAGGTAGCATATGATCAAAGGCCAATAATACTTAAGGAAGAAGTCCAAGGTACATTGAAGGAATTGGCAAAGAGCAAGGCACCAGGAATTGAAGAAATAAAAATGGAAATCTTTAAAGAAAGTGAGGTGGTACTGGAAACGCTCACTCATCTATGCCAAGAAATTTGGAAGATAACTATCTGGCCAACAGATTGGAAGAGATCCATATCTATGCCCAGTCCAAAAAGAGGTGACCCAATGGAATTTGGAAATCTTCGGAAAATATCTTTAATATTCCATG
>NW_006408553.1:19632494-19634109 GCF_000296735.1 Chrysochloris asiatica | reverse complement strand
ACCTCATATGCATGCAAAAGCTGGACAGTGAATAAGGAAGACTATAGAAAAATTGATGCTTTTGAGTTACAGTGTTGGAGGAGAATATTGAAAGTACCATGGGCTGCCAAAAGAACAAACAGATCTGTGTTGGAGAAGTGCAGCCACAGTGCTCCTTGGAGGCCAGGATGGCCAAACTTCATTTCTTATACTTCAGACATATTGTCAGGAGGGGCCAGACACTGGAGAAGGCTATCAAGTTTGGTAAGGTGGAGGGTTAGAGAAAAAGAGGAAGCCCCTCAGTGAGATGGATTGGCAAAGTGGCAGCATCAATGGGTTCAAGCATGGCAGTAATTGTGAGACTGGTCCCAGACTGGGCAGTGTTTCCTTCCATTGTGCATAGGGTCACTATGAGCCTGTGCCAACTAGATGGCACCTAACAATGATGAGGTTAAATGGACTACTATTGGTCACTTTCAATCTGACAATCACATGGCTTACTATACCAGGAATGACAAAGTGAAGAGGAATAACATCACATTTATTATCAAAAAGAACATTTCAAGATCTCTTTTGAAATAAAGTGCTGTCTATGATAAGATAGTATTCCAGTTAATACCACTATTATTCAAATTTAGACACCAATCATTAAAGGCAGAGATGATGAAATTGAATAATTCTACCAAATTCTTCAGTCTGGAATTGCTCAAACATGAAATCAAGAGGTATTGATAAATACTGGTAATTGGAATGCAAGTTTTGGAAGCAAAGAGGGAAGGTTCAGTAGTTGGAAAATATGGGCCTGGTGATAGAAATGATGCTGGATATCACATGACAGAGTTTTTTAAGACCAATGTCTTGTTCATTGCAAATACCTTTTTACATAACATAAAAAGTGACTATACTTATGGGCTTAATCAAATGGGCTACACAGAAATAAAATTGACTGTATCTGTGGAAAGAGAAGGTGGAAAAGCCAAAAGAAGGCCAGAGGCAGACTGAGGAATAGATCATGAATTGCTCATATGCAAATTCAGGCTGGAGCTGAAGAATATTAAAACAAGTTCATGAGAGTCAAAATATGACCTTAAATATATCCTACCTGTATTTAGAGATTATCTAAGGAACATATGTGGTTAATTAGAACCTAATGACTAAAGACCAGATGAGTTGTGAGATGACATCAAGAGCATTATACAAGAAGACAGCAAAAAGCCATTAAGAAGGCTAGAAAGAAAGAAAAGACAAAAATGGATATCAAAAGAGACTCTGAAACTTTCCTTCAATGTAAAGATGCTAAAGCAAATAGAATAAATGAAGCAGTAAAAGAACTGAATAGAAAATTTCAAAGAGCAGCTCAAGAATACAAAATCAAATATTACAAAGAAATGTGCAAAGACCAGGAGTTAGAAAACCAAAAAGAAAGAACATGCTAATTATTTCTCAAACTGAGGAAACTGAAGAAAAAAGTCAAGCCTTGACTTGCAATGTTGAAGGATTATATAGGCAAATTATTGAATGATTAAGAAGAGTATGGAAGATTTGGGCTGAGTTTAACCACGTTCCATAGACTCCCATCGATCTGGAGATGAGAGAGAGAAGAGAAAGGGATGGTTTGCCCAAAGTATGGTGAGAC
>NW_006408553.1:19630513-19631099 GCF_000296735.1 Chrysochloris asiatica | reverse complement strand
TATCTCCTCTGTATACAGGGTTGATAGGGATGGGCAACTTGGACATTGTCTACTAAAAATGGGGGATGGGAGGGACAGGCTACAAAGGCATGAAATGACAGGCTTACAAGTTTTCAAGGAGTTTAATTTCAGAGTGTGTGTGGGAATGTAAACTCCCCACTGAATACTTTTCATCTTATCTAGACAGGTCTAGTAAAAGGAGGTGGCGTAAGCGTCTTATGATTCAATAGTGAGTAATTGTTATCATGACTAATTGAGACTGGCACAATTGTAAAGGTAGAAGTTTTGCAACCAAAACAGGGGAGTAGTTAATTTTACAGGTCAGAAACAGAAGATCTTAGGACCATCAAGGGAGAAAAGCAAAAGCAGAAAAGTGGAGGCAGACATAATGGCATGGAGAGATAGAGTAGCTGAAGACTCTAGATGAATGGAAAGAGAAAGGCTGTGTGCTGGAGGCCAGGAGGCAGGCTTGCAGAGTGTGCCTTTTGGTTGTTTCAATGATAATATATTCCTTAGTGTTTTTGTGTACAAACCAAAACAAAACAAAAAACAGAGAGAATAGAAGCAAATACTGTTGAATGATGAT
>NW_006408553.1:19627023-19628405 GCF_000296735.1 Chrysochloris asiatica | reverse complement strand
CCTGTACATAGACCAAGAAGCAGTTGTTCAAACAGAACACAGAAACAATGGTTTAAATTTAGGAAGGGTTTGTGCCAAGGTTGTATTCTTTCACCACACTTACTCAGTCTATATGTTCAGTAAATAATCCAAGAAGGTAGAGTATATGAAGCACGTGTCACCAGTATTGGAGGAAGTCTCATTAATAACCTGTGATATGCAGATGATATAACCTTGCTTGCTGAAAGTAAAGATGACATAAAATACTTACTGATGAAGATGAAAGACCCCAGTCTTTGGTGTGGGTTGCACCTCAATATAAAGAAAACAAAAATCATGACCGCTGGACCAATAAACAACAGCCATACAAATGGAGAAAAGATTGAAGTTGTCAAAGCCTTCATTTTTCTTGATTCAACCATAAACATTCATAGAAACAGCAGCCAAGAAACCAGATGGTGTATTGTATTAGATTAATCTGCAGCACAAACCTCTTTAAAGTTTTCAAGAGCAAAGATGTCAGTTTGAGGACTGAAGTGCACCTGACACAAGCCCTTATATTCACTAACCTCATATGCATGTGAAATTTGTCCAGTTAATAAGGAATACCATAGAAGAACTGATGCATTTGAGTTATGGTGTTGGAGGAAAATAGTAAAAGCAAGATGGACTGCCAAAAGAATAAGCAAATCTAGCACAGCCAGAATGCTCCTTGGAAGCCAAGATGGCCAGATGTTGTTTCTTATACTTCACACATATTACCAGTAGGGACCCCCTGGAGAAACATACCATGTTTGATAAAGTGAAGGATCAAATAAAAATATGAAGAACCCCAACTAGATGGATTGGCACAGTGGCAGCAGCAATGGGTTCAAGTGTAACAATGACTGTGAGGTTGGCGCAGGACCAGGTAGTGTTTCATTCTGTTATACATAGGGCCGCTATGAGTCAGTATCGACTCAACTTCCAAATGCTTCCAGAATTGTGACTACTTTTCTCTTGGAGTTTGTCACTATCTTTGTTGGATTACAGGACTATTCTCGGTCCCCTGAAGTCATTTTGTACCCTGCAGTCTATCCTCCACATAGAAGTCAAGTGAATCCTCATAAAACTTATATAATACTATGTCTTTTGTCTGTTCAAAATTCTCCCATTATTCTTCATCTCACTCAAAATAAAGGATTAAATCAACATCAATCAGTGGAAGATCCATATGTGTTGCAGACCGTGTAAGACTAGTCAGAGGTTCGAGGCCCTCTAGGGCTGAGTGTAACAAATGAGGCCACTGGCAGTTAATGGAAAATTGCTTTCATCTTAATATTCAGGTATATATATTAAATTAATACACTGGAGCCTTTGAAAATCCACAGATAAATGTGATATTTTCCTAAAGCCGAGACTAA
>NW_006408553.1:19619257-19625792 GCF_000296735.1 Chrysochloris asiatica | reverse complement strand
ATAGGCCCTATCCTCCTCATTCTATGCAACTTTTTATTTCTTTTTTCATCAACTATTTTAAAATTTTTATTTTAAGTATTTTCTCTTGTTTTTGTTGTTAATTGCTGTCAAGTCAGTTCTGACCCATAGCAACCCTATAAAGACTTTCTGAGGGGTGGTTGGTGAGTTTGAACTGCCAACCTTGTGGCTCAAACTGTCTTTGCTGTTCAGCACATTAACCCATAGTGCCACACGAAGACACTTATGTACTGCCCACAGATCTCTATGAGAAAATAGGACTTATTAAAGGAAGCTTTTCTGCTTTTCTTTTTCATTCATAAATGTTATCTAAAATTACACTTTCTGAAAATGAGGTACTCAAGTAATACCTGTTGAATGTTTAAAAAAATAAGTTTTGAAATACATTAACTCCTTAAGAAAATGCTGATATTGTGTAAATCCTTAATACCATTTATTTTGTAAGGTCGAGGGTCAGCAAGAGAATAGAATGCACACAATGAAATGGATTGACATAGTGGCTACAACAATGGACTTAAATTTAGTAAATACTGTGAGGGTGGCACAGGATTGGGCAGAGTTTTGTTTGGTTGTACATAGGAGTCAGAACTTTCTGAATAACACCTAACAATAGCAACTACAAAACAATACAACATATTGTTTAATTTTTTTAAACCTAGCTAATCAGTACCCTTAGTAAACACAATTTGAAGATTTGGAAAAATAAGATCAGTTCATGTTTTCTTGGGTGAAGTCAAACCTAACTCAAAACATCTTACACATCACAGGTAGCTCTGCATCCCATGATTGCCCTCACCAATAGAATGATTTTAAAACACACTTCTTTTTCTCTGTACCTTCTGACTTTTACAAGGTTCAGTCATTTGTAGATGCTACCTAAAATTTTGTACTGCTGCTCTGTTCAGATCTGTCAGGCAACCCGTAGCCAGAGAGGAAAGATGCTTTAGCACAATGAATCCTTCATCTAACAGATGGTCCCCAGTATGGGTCCTCTGAAAATGAGTTCAGCTGAGACTTGAACAAGCTCTTGTGACTTCAAAGTTAATTAGTCAGGGGCTTGGAAGAACCTGTTGCCTTGGCTGCTCTGAGAGACATCTTTCTTCAGGAGAAATGTTCTCTCCTCCCTTTGCACAGGATATTTCTGTTAGTTTGTTTGCTTGTTTGTTTTCTATTTCTACTTTTTAAAAATTTTTATATAGGAAGCATATATGAGCAGTCTCAGTAAATGCAAGCAACTAGACTGTGATACTAAGAAGGTGTATGTTTCAATATGTTATCATTCTTTCCTCCATTCTCACGGATGTATTTTGCACTTATTCCAACAGATGACTTCCTGTATATGTGTTTTGACATGGTATACTAGAAATTATTTGTACAAGTTCCTTTATGGCTAGGTGATAAGATGATTTTAAAAAGAGGATAAAACAACATTTCTTATTTGAAAAAACAAAATCTCACAAAAAAAGATATATTCTCTTTTTTGTTATTGTTTATCTTTCTAAAAATTTTGTTCATTTTTCTTGCCTTTTAAAAATACACATATAATCTTAAATTTGGTTACATTCTCTTGTCCTCAGGATATTTTATTGCACCATGGAAAAAATATTTGGTATTAGACAAATGACTCAAAGTGCCTAATGCTCTTTAATTTATTGAGTGATTATAACAAGTCATCCAATTTACATCAGTCTTATTTTTTCAAATCTTCAAATTGTGTTTACTAAGGGTACTGATTAGCTAGGTTTTAAAAAATTAAACAATATGTTGTATTATTTTGTAGTTGCTATTGTTAGGTGTTATTCAGTAAGTTCTGACTCCTATGTACAACCAAACAAAACTCTGCCCAATCCTGTGCCACCCTCACAGTATTTACTAAATTTAAGTCCATTGTTGTAGCCACTGTGTCAATCCATTTCATTGTGCACATTCTATTCTCTTGCTGACCCTGGACCTTACCAAGCATGATGGCCTCTTTTAAACAGTGGTTTCTCCTGAAAACATGTCCAAATTACGCCTTCTCAGGAGTATGCTGGTGTACTCTTTCCAAAATAGATTTATTGCTTTTTCTGAAAGCACATGGTATCTTCAATATTCGTCACCATAATTGAAAGGATTTACTCTTCACTATTTGTTATTCATTACTCAGCCTTCACCTGCATATGAGATGATTGAGTCGGGAGCAACAAAGTCCTAACAGTGATATTGTTACTCTTTAACACTTTAAAGAGGTCTTGGGTAGCAGATTTACCTAAGGCACTACATCATTAGATTTCTTGAGTACTGTTTCCATGGGTGTTGATTGTGAATCCAAGTAAAATGAAATGCATGACACCTTCAATCTTTTCTCTTTTTTTCATGATGGCAATTTATAGGGTCCTGATGTGGGTCACAATAGGATAAACACTGGACTGCAAGATCGCTTTAACTGCAAGGATGGCAATTCAAACCCACGATCCTATACAGTTTCTCTATGAGTCAGACCTGATTCAATGGCACTCAGGGCAGTGATAGGCCTTGGTATGTTGTTGTCGATGTTGTCAAGTGCTCATAATGATCCAATGCCCAACAGAACGAAACACTGCCTAGTTCTACACTAGCCTCACAAATGCTATGCTCAAGTCCCTTGTTTCTATGCATGAGCACATTGTTGCTGCCACTATGCTGATCCATATATCATTGATGGTATTTCTCTTTTTCATTGACTCTCCATTTTTCTAAGCATGATGTCCTTCTGCAGATATTGGTTCTTCCTGACAACACATCTAAAGACAAAGTCTCCCCATCCTTGCTTCTTAGGAGCATTCTGGTTGTATATCTTCCAAGGCAAATTTGTTTGTTGACAATTCATGATACCTACAATATTCTTCACCAACACAATAATTCAAATGTAGTTATTCTTCTTTGGTCTTCCATATTCACTCATATGAGGAAACTGAAAATACCACAGCTTGGGTCAGAAACACCTTAGTCATCAAACTGACATATTGGCTATTGAACACTTTAAGGAAGACTATTACAGCAGATTTCTCTAACACAATATGTCTTATAATTATTGACTGCTGCTCCCATGTGCATTGAGTGTGATTGCAAGCAAACTGAAATTTTTGACAACTTAGATTTTTTTCTCCACCAATAAATAAAGTTATTTATTGGTCCAATTGTGAGGAATTTTATTTTCTTTACATTAAGGTGCAATCCATACTGAAGATGGTAAACTTTGATCCTCATCAGCAAGTATTTCAAGTCCTGCTCATATTCAATAAGCAAGATTATTTTGTCTGCATATCCCAGGTTATTAATGAGTCTTTATTCAGTACTGATGCCATCTTCTTCTTTATAAAATCTAACTTCTAAGATTACTTGCTCAACATACAGATTGAATAAGTATAAAGAAAGGATATTATCCTTTTCTGATTTAGAACCATTCAATATGCCTTTATACTGTTCTAATAATTGACTCTTGATCTATTTACAGGTTCCTCAAGAACACAGTTAACTGTACCTGGATTTACATTTTTCTCAATGTTATCTATAATTTGTTATTATAATTCACACAGCTGAATGACTTTTCTTAGTCAACAAACACAAGAAAATATCTTTCTAGTATTCTCTGCCAAGATCCATCTAAAATGATAAATAAATATCCCTCATTCCATATCCTATACTAAATCTGGCTTGAATTCTTGGCAGCACCTGTCAATAGATTGCTATGGCAATTTTGAAATTATCTTCAGTAAAATTTTAATGAATGTGATATCAATGATATTGGATCATGATTTATGCATTCTATTAGGGCACCTTATTTAGGACTTGGCATAAATATAGACCTCTTCCAATTGCCTGGACAGATGCCTTTGTATCAAATTTCTTGACCTAGACAAGTGTGCCACCATGTTGCATCAGTTTGCTAAAACATTTCAATTAATATTACATATATTCCTGGGGCCTTGTTTGTCACCAGTATTTCAGTGCAGCTTGGACTTCCTCATTCAGTATCATCTATTCTTGATCATATGGTACTCCTTGAAATGGCTGAACACCAACCAGTCCTTTTTTGGGATATATATATATATAAAGTTTTTTTTATTAGGAATTGTTTACAGGGCAGATCATCAGTTTTACATTCAACAAATCATATATACTTTGTTTCATTACAATGATTATAATACCCACCATGTACCATCAGTTAACAGTATTTCTCTCTATTCATTTTAGCTCTTTTAAACACTCTTTTAAACATGTATAATAATTTAAATCACCAAAGGGCACATTCTTCAAGTCTGCCTCCTGGCCACCAGCTCTCAGAACCTCTCTTCCCATGAATCTAGAGTCCTCAGCTGCTTCCTATCTCCATGTCCCCAACATCTCAGGTATCACTGCTTCTCTGGACAAGGTTTCACATTCCACTTGTGCTCTTCTCCCTTGAAGGTCCTAGGGTACTCTGTTTCTGTACTGTAAGATTAACTACTCCCCTGTTTTTGTTACAAAATTTGTACCTTTACAATTGGGTTAGTTAATTAGTCATGATAGCAATTACTTACTTTTGAATCATAAGAATCTTATCCTCATATCTTTTTATCAGACACATCTAGACCCATCTAGACAAGATGAAAACTATTTAGTGGGGACTCTATCTTCCCTCACACACCCTTAAACTAAACTCGCTCTTGAAACCTTGTAAGTCAATCACTTTGCGCCTCTATCACTCCCTCATTTTAGGTCGCCAATGTCTAAGTTGCTTGTCCCTAACTACCTTGTATACAGAGGGGATAGCATTGATAACTTGATGTGAAGACTCCTTACATCTCAGTTGGTGTTTTGAGCTACTATTTCTATGAGTATAGGTCAAGTTCATCAAATTGTAGCAATTTACCCTCAATTCCTTTATCAAATTTTTTTTTTTATCTTCCTCTAGTCGAGTTCTGATTATCAAGCCATCGAGGCTAGGTCAAATGGGTACTATCTATAAGTATATCTATATGTTCTTGTGAGTCTCCCTGACTTCATATCAGCAGGATGCTTCACTCTCAGCTCTAGCACTCTGTGGCTATGTCCTTGTCCATGAATTCAAGTGTCCCAGGTCTCACCACACTTTGGACCAACCAGCCCTTCCTTTTCTCTCTCTCATCTCCAGGTCAACAGAAGTCTATGGAACACAGTTGAACTCAGCCCATTTATTCATTGCTGCCTTTCCTCCTCTTTCACTCACCAGCAGACCAATGTGGTCGTCAGCAAGCTTACATGCCTGCTAATGTGTTCCCTTTGTGTTTCAATCTTAGGGGAGGGTTTGTTCTGAAGGGATTTGATTGCTTGCCTTGATGACTTCCCAGCAAACAATTTACTGATTCTTGTAACAGCCAATCATACTGCCATTATTGTTTTGGGTTTTGCCAGATGATCTTTTTTGAAGATGTATCTTCTATTGCTCCATCTGTTTCAGGCTGGCCTGTTTGTCCTTTCTGGTGGGAATGTCCTACCTCAGGAGGTTCTGGATGGGGGTTGGGATTCCACCTAAGGACCTATATTCTGCAAAGGCTCTGCAAGAAGACTATTTCACTGGGCAAGTTGTAAAACCAATTTTAGGTATTCCAAAGGAGCTCTGGTAGCGTAGTGGTTATGAATCGGGCTGCGAACCTTAAGGTCAGCCGCTCGAAACTACCAGCTGCTCCGTGGGAGAAAGATGAGGCTTTCTACTCCCGTAAAGATTTACACCCTCGGAAACCCTGTACAGGGTTGCTATGGGTCGGAACTGACTCGATAGCACTTAACAACAACAACAATCAGTTGTAGACAGAAGACGGGCTTACAAGCTTTCTGTAATCATGTTTCCCAATATTCCTTTCTATCCCACTCAAGTGTCTATTTTATAATAGTAGGTAAGGGAAACCAATATTCATAAAACAGTCAAGCATTTTAGTATTATTTTCCATCTTCTGGCTATGCCTTAATCCCTGTATCATAGATCCCTGTTATTCCAATGTTGTACATGCATCATTATTAACCTCTGTTCCATTTACCACATTCAAACCTATCTCAGTGTCCCTCTATTTACGTTGTTCTTCCACCCCCTACCCTTTCTTGTGTATTGCTCTCTCGAACACTAAAACTATGATGTGTCTCCCCACTACCCTGTGCTCTACTGTCCACCGCCTCCATCTCCACCAACCCCCACCACCACACCCCCACTAGTAACTGACAAAGAATAAAAAAAAAAAAAAAATTATGTTACCTTGAAGAATAACAAGGAAGCCATAAGGCATCCCATAACATGGATCAAACTTGAGGACTTTATGCTGAGTGAAATTAATCAGTCACAAAAGGACAAATATCGTGTAATAACCAAGACTTTTTTTTTATTGTGTTCCTGCATTCCTTTCATTTTAAAAATCATTTATTGTGAATTATGTGATAGTTTACATGGGAGAACACTAGCTTTATTTACATTCATCTTATTGCATATCGTTTCGTTGCTATGATTACAACCCCCTCCATGTGTCATCAAACAACCAAAGGATAT
>NW_006408553.1:19596809-19618551 GCF_000296735.1 Chrysochloris asiatica | reverse complement strand
GTCACTGATGCTGGGCTCAGGAGTCCCCAGGTCTTGCCACACTGCTTGCCAACCAAGACTCCACCCAGGTTCACAGGAATGTGGTAGGGCTTAGCTCACAGGTTCATTGCTGTTTTTCCCTCACTTCCCCGTATTGGTGACCAACATGATCACTAGTCAGAGTGCATGTCTGCTCATGTATTCCCATTGAGTCTAAGTCTTGGAAGGGAAAAAGTCTTTTGCTTTGAGGGGACCCAACCACTTGCCTTGATGTCTCCTGGGTGAGCAACTTACTTGTTCTTGTAGTAGTCAGTTGGAATGCCATTATTGTTTTATATTTTTCCTGTCGGTCTTAATTTCAAGAAGTATTCTCTGTTCTTCTAGCTTCTCCAGGCTGGTCTGATTGTCCTTTCAAGTGGAAATTTCCCACCTCTGAAGATTCTGGATGGGGTTCAGGATTCACCCTATGGTCTTATGTAATGCAGAGTCTCCACAGGAAGCCTCCTTCAATGCGCACGTAGTGGCCCCATTTTAGGTATTCCAATCAGTAATAGGCAGAAGATGGACTTACAAGCTTTCTGTGGTAATATTTTTGGTTATCCCTTTCTCTCCCCCTAAAGTGTCCACTTAATAATGGTATGCAAGGGACACCAAGATTCAAAAGACAGCCAAGCATCTTAACACTGTTTCTCCCCTTGTGCCCATTCAAACTATGCCTCAATCCCTGTATCCCAGAGCCCTGTTGTTCTAAGGTTGTGCATATATCATTATTTACCTCTGTCCCAATTAACTCATGCAAAGCTGCCTAATTGTTCTCCCATCTGCCTTGTTCTTTCATTGCCGTCAATATTCTTGTGTATTGCCCCCACCCCCAGCACCCAACCTATCTGTGTCTAATCCCTACCCTGTGCTCCACCTTTCCCTCCCTCCCCTCACTCTACCACCCATATGCCAGTAACCAGTAAAGAGAGTTCCCGCCACCTCCTTTAGTATGGGTTCTTTTTCTTAATCTTTTAAAATAGTGGTCCTATGCAGTAGATTACGAGTCAGGCTGCCAACCTCAAGGTCAGCAGTTCAAAACTACCAAAGGTTCTGAGGGAGGTAGATGAGGCATTCTGCTCCTGTAAAGATTTACAGCCTGGTCCTTTTTTATTGCAATTAGGTTGTTATATTTTTTTTCCCATCCACTGACTTTTAATGGGTTTTTGTCTCTATGTGTAAGATGTTTCTCTTGCAGACAGCATATTGAAGGATCTTCTTTTCTTAATCATCAGTAAATATTTTGAAAACTACACAAACAGAAGTAGGTAAAATAGATTACTGAGACATACTAAAAATTAAAACTTGTGTGTATTAACAGACTTCACCAAAAGAGTAAAAAGGGAAACCACAGAATGGGGAAAAAGCTTTTGCAATGACACATCAGACAAGGGACTCATTCCTAAACTATATAGGAAACTAGAATACCTCTACAAGAAAAACACAGATAACCCAATTAAAAAATGGTTATAGGACATGAACAGACACTTCACCAAGGAGGAGATCCTGGCAGCCAACAAACATATGAAGAAATTTTCACAATCACTAGCCATTAGAGAGATGCACATCAAAACAACAATGAGATACCATCTCACACCAGCAATAACAGCAAAAATTAAAAAAGCAGAGGGCAATAAATATTGGTGTGGATGTGGAGAGACTGAGATGCTCCTGCATTGCTTTTTGGATTGCAAAATGGTCCAACCTGTCTCTAAAACAATATGGCACTTCCTCAGAAGGTTTGAAATAGAAATACCTTATGATCCAGCAATTCCTCTACTTGTTATTTACCAAGAAGACATATGAGCCATACATGAGTAGATATATGCATAGCAATGTTCATAACAACACACTATTAGCAATAGAAAATTGAAGGACAGCATATTGAAGGATCTTGTTTTCTTAATTATCCTGCCAACCTCTGTAACTTAACTGGTGCATTTAACAGTTTTCATTCAGTATAATTATCAATAGTGGTGATGGTTATGTGCGTGGAGTCGGTTCCAACTCATAGAGACCCTGTACAGGTTTTTTGAGGCTGTAAATCTTTATGAGTATTGATTAACTGCTGCCGTTATGTTTATTTTTTGTGATGTTGTTGCTTTCTTTTTTCTGCTTGTCTTTCTTTGCTGAGTTCATGGTTTTTGTGTTCTTTCTTGTGAGTTTCCTCATAGTTTTAATGTTTCCATGCTCTTTTTGGAATTTCATTTTCTTTGTATGTTGTGAAGTTTTAATATTCTTAGAGGTTATCTTATATTCCATTAATTTTTCCCTCCATTTAGTGTAGTCTATTTTATCCTATAACCTACACACCTGAATAGAGGTGTGTAGACAGTGAGGGACCATCTGGATCTCTGTTCCTATGTGTTTACCTTTCACATTGTAATTGTTTAATCATATACTAACCCCCCAGATTCTCTATGTTTGTTCTGTTCTCTACTCCTCTATTTGTCGATTTAGTTCTAGGAAGTTCTGCCATGTATGTCAATCTCTGATTGTTGTCTGTTCTTGTTGTTTCCATGTCCACAGAGCTCCCTTTAGTTGTTTTGTAGCACAGGGTTGGCTTTGGCAAAGTCCCTTAGCTTATGTTTATCCTAGAATGTTTTGATTTCACAGTCATGTTTAATTGATAGCTTTTCCTGATAAAGGATTCTTGGTTGGCAGTTTTTTCTCTCAGCGTTTTATATATGTTTCCCCATTGCCTTCTTTCCTGCATGGTTGCTGCAGAGAGAGCCAAGCTTAATATGACTTGCTTGCCTTTGTATGTAATGCTTCTCTTTTCCCTAGCTGCTTTCAGAATTGTATCTTTATCTTTGATTTTGGAGAGCCTGATATTTTATGTCTCTGTGATATTCTTTTTGAGTCTATCATTCCTGGTGTTCATTGAAATTCTTGAGCACTCATATTTTTACTTTTCAGGATTTTATAGAAATTTTCTTCCAAAAGCTCTTTAACTATTTCTTCTGTGGACTTGTGTGACTCTTCCTCTTCTGGAATGCTGACAATTCTTAAGTTATTCCTCTTCATGTTGTCTAACATGAATCTTAGACCTTCTTTGGATTTTTTTTAATCCTTTTTCTGCTTGTTCTTCTATCTTAGTGGTATTGAAAGATTTGTCCACCATTTCACTAGTTCTGCCTTCCATCTCTTCTATTGTACTCCTTTGCCATTTTGGTGAATTGTCTATTTCTGATATTCTGTTATTAATCATTTGAACCTCTTTCTGTAAGTTTTTAATTGTTTCAAATGCTGTATTTATCTTATCTGATTTTTGCTGTAGTGCTTTCCTGATTTCTTTCTTATTTTTCTGAAATCCATTGTAAAGTGTTTTGAAACATTTTATAATCATTTTTCTGAATTCCCTCTCAGGCATTTCCAAGGTCTGCCCTCCTTCCAGATTAGTTTTCTGGTCTACCTCTAGATCATTTGTCTCAGAAATTTTATCTTGATTCTGGACATGTGCTCATATGGTCATTTGTTTTTACTTCTTGGACATGTTTAACTGTGGTCTTAATAATTAATTGTTTTGTTTTTGATTTTTTGGTATTTTTTAATGCTTCCTGATTGCCTCCAGATAGATGAAATCAGGAGGTGGTCTTCCCTTATAACTCTTCTCATTGCTTAACTCAGGGTAGCTTTTGCAGGTGTTGTCTGCCTCCCTGATATATGGCAGTTCGTATTGGTTCTTGCCTGCATGTGGTGCTTTATATGGAGTGATTGTGTCTTGACTATATGGCAGCAATTGCTGTCTCTTCTTTTGTAGTATAGGGAGATAAAGAGCGCCCTATAGGTAAAGGGGGATGAAAAACAAAATACAACAGAACAACAACAACAACAACAAAAACAGCAATAGCAAAAAAGCTAGGGAAAAAAACAAAAGAAAAAAAAAAACAAAAACAAAAGGCAAAACAAACTAACAACAACAACAACAAAAAAAAACCAGATTGGATACTGTTGTCTATAATTATGGAAAAAGGAGAGGAGAGAGAGAAGAAAGAAAAAAAAAAAAAGTATCATATTAATATGATTTTAATGTCTTCTTTCAGCTTCTTTCCTTCAAGGCTGCTTGATAAATTTCAAGATGCCACAGTTGGTTGTTAGGCTGTACCTCAGAATTTCATTTTTGGTCTGTTTTGTTTTTAAACTCTCTGCCATTCCACACCCCCTGTTCTGGCTTTTTCCCTATTAATAAACAGTTCAGGGCCTGGTGTGGTCGTTTTGAGCTCTCTGGCCCTTTAAATATTGAGGGTATTTGTGCACATGCATGGCAGAAGAACCCAACAGTGGTGGGGTTGGGGGTGTCCACTTGCTCAGCACCCCCCCTTAGTCACCTGAATAGAGGTGTATAGACAGTGAGGGACCAATGAACAGATACCAAAAAAAAAAAAAATCAGCACAAAGCAAAACCAACAAGTATATTGCCCACCTTTACTCTGAGGTTCCCATGGTGTTATTCTGTGGTGGGTCTGTTAGCTCCCCCACTTGGTCTTGTCATTTGGTCTTGTCCAAGTTGTTGGTTTTGGGCTTCTGAGACTGGCAGATTCTAAAGTATGAAATTTCTTACTTCCTCTACAAGTTCCACTAGCTGTAAGCCTTCAAACTTTTAAAATATTCCTAGATATGTGGTTCAGAGTTTTGGAGCTCTCCCTTGAACCTGCTTTGTCTGGTATTCTGTGGTTTTGCTGATGGAGATCTTTAATGCACCTCTATCCTATCTTGCATCAAGAACTGCCCTCCTCCTTCCATTTTCTTTTGAAGCTTCCTCTGCCATTCAATAGTATACTCATGTTGTTGCTGTTGTTAGATGCCATCGAGTCAGTACGGACTCATAGAGACACTATGCAAAACAGAATGAAACACTGCCCAGTCCTGGGCCAACCTCACAGTTGTTGCCATGCTGGAGCCCATTGATCCTGCCACTTTGCCATTCCATCTCAGTGGGGGGTCTTACTTTCTTTCTCTGACCGTCCACATTACCAAACATGATATCTTTCTCTAGCAATTGGTTCCTGCTGACAATATGTCCGAAGTATGAGAGACGAAGTTTGGCCATCCTGGCCTCCAAGGAGCACTCTGGCTGCATTTCTTCCAACACAGATCTGTTGGTTCTTTTGGCAGCCCATGGCACTTTCAATATCCTCTTCCAAAAAAATAACTCAAATGCATCAATTCTTCTATGGTCTTCCTTATTCACAGTCAAGCTTTCACATGCATATGAGGTTATTGAAAATACCATGACTTTGGTCAGGTGTACCTTAGTCCTCTAGCTGACATCTTTGCTCTTCAACACTTTAAAAAGCTCTTGTGCAGCAGATTTTCTAATACAATACGTTGTTTGATATCTTGTCTGTTGCTTCCATGAGTGTTGATAGTTGATCCAAGAAGAATGAAGCCCTTGACAACTTCAATTTTGTCTCCATTGATAAGAATGTTGATTATTGGTCCAGTGGTGAGGATTTTTGTTTTCTTTACATTGAGATGCTGCTGTGTTTGATCTTCAACAGTAAGCATTTTAAGTCCTTTTCACTTTCAGCAGCGAGGTTGTATCATTTGCATAGCACAGGTTGTTAATGACTCTTCCTACAATATTGATGGCATGTTTTTCTTCATATAACTCAGCTTCTCAGAATATTTACTAAGTATACAAGTAGAATAAATATAGTGAAAGTATACAACCCTGTCTTATACCTTTTTTAATGTCAAACCATTCAGTGATCCTATGTTCTGTTTGAACAACTGCCTCTTAGTCCATGTACAGATTCCTCATGAGCACTAAGTGTTTTTGAATACCCATACTTTGCAATGTTGTCCATAGCTTGTCATGAGCCATACAATTGAAAGCCTTTGCATAGTCAATAAAGCACAGAAAAACACTATACTGGTGTTCTCTGCTTTCAGCAAAGATCCATTGGACATCAGCAATGATATACACCTTTCCACGGCCTCTTCTAAATCTGCTTGAACCTCTGAAAGTTCTGAGTCAATGTATATTTGCAGCCATTTATTTTTAGTAAAACTTTACTCTCATGGGATGTCAAAGATATTGTCCTATGATTTCCACTTTCTATTGGGTCATCTGTCTTTGGAATAGGCACAAATACTGATCTCTTTGATTCAGTAGATCGGATAGTTTTCTTCTAAATTTCTTGGCATAGATGAATTAGTGTTTCCATGCCACCTCATTTTCTTTATAGATTTCAATTTGTATTCCATCAATTCCTGGTGCCTGGTTCTTTGCCAATTCCTTCAATGCAACTTGGACTTCTTCCTTCAGTATCATTGTTGTTGTTGTTGTTGTTAAGTGCAGTCGAGTCGGTTCCCACCGATAGCAACCCTGTATAGGGTTTCCGAGGAGCAGCTGGTATCATTGGCTCTTGATAATGGTTGAATATCAACCATTTCCTTTGGTACTGTGACTCTGTGTATTCCTTCCATCTTCTTTTCATGCTTTCTGCATCATTCAATAATTTCCCCCAGAGAATCCTTCAATTACAAAACTCTAGGCTTGAATTTTGTTTTCAGCTCCCCCAGCTTGAGAAATGCTGAGCGTGTTTTTCCCTTTTGGTTTATTTAGCTCAAATCTTTGCACATTTTGTTGGAATATTTGACTTTGTCTTTCTGAGCTGACCTTTGAAGTTTTTTATTCAGTCTTGGACTTCCTTATTTCTTCCATTTACTTTAGCATCTCTACACTGGAGAGCAAATTTCAGTGTCTCTTCTGACATGCATTTTGATATTTTTCTTCTTTCTTGTCTTCTTAATGATTTTTGCTTTCTTCATGTAGGGTGTTCTTGATGTCATCCCACAACTCTTCTGGTCTTTAGTGTTTAATGTACCAAATCTGTTTTTCAGATGATCCCTAAATTCAGATGGGATATATTCAAGATCATATTTTGGCTCTCATGGACTTGTTTTGATTTCAAATTCATTTGAATTTGTGTATGAGCAATTGATAGTCTGGTCCACAATCTGCCCCTGGCCTTGTTTTGACTGATAATATGGAGCTTTTCTACCATCTTTTTCCACAGATGCAATCAATTTGATTTCTGTGTATTTCATCTCGTGAGGTCCATGTGTATAACAGTCTCTTATGCATTCTAATAAAGGTATTTTTAATGAACAAATCATTGATTTTGAAGAATTCTATCATGCATTCTCCAGTATCATTTCTATCACAAAGGCCATATTTTCCAACTACTGATCCTTCCTCTATGCTACCAACCTTTGTATTCCAATCACTAGTCATGATCAATATATCTTGGTTGCATGTTTGATCAATTTTTGATTGAAGAAGGTGTTAAAATTCTTCTATATCAGCCTCAATGGCTTTAGTGGTTGCTGTGTAAATTTGAATAATAATGATATTAACTGGTCTTCCCTGTAGGTGCATCAATATTATCCTGTCACAGACAGCGTTATACCTCATGACTGATCTGGATATGTTCTTTTTGACAATGAATGCATCACCATTCCTTTTGAATTTGTTATCCTTGCATAGTAAACCATGTGATTGTCAGATTCAAAATCGCCAAGATCCATTCATTTCAGTTCACAAATGCCTAAGATATCTATGATTATGTGTTCCATTTCATTTTTGAAATTTTCCAATTTTCCTAGATTCAAACTTCTTACATTCTATTTTCTGATTGTTAATAGATGCTTACACTTGTTTCTCTTCATTTTGATTTGTGCCTTATCAGCAAATGAATGTCCTGCTGGCTTTGCCACCGTGGGCTTTACTCCATTTGCGTCATCATGGTCCACTCTACTTTGAGGAGGCAGCTCTTCCACAGTTGCATTTTG
Source organism: Chrysochloris asiatica (assembly GCF_000296735.1). NCBI lineage: Eukaryota > Metazoa > Chordata > Mammalia > Afrosoricida > Chrysochloridae > Chrysochloris > Chrysochloris asiatica. Next base: position 19,610,730 of record NW_006408553.1, on the reverse strand, counting down.
AGTGTCCTCCAACCTGAGGAGCTCATTTTCCAGCACTATATCTGACAGTGTTTCTCAACTATTTATATGGTTTTTAGTGATTAAATATTCAGAAGTAGTTTGTCCCTCTTTCTTCCTAGTCTGTCTTTGTCTGCAAGTTCATCTGAAACTTGTCCACTATGATTGGCCCTGCTGGTATTTAAAATATCCATGGCAGAGCTTTCAGAATCACAACAACTCACAAGCCACCACAGTATGACAAAGTGACAGACAAGTGGTGGTTTTATCCACAGTATCCTTCAATATTGCAAAACTAGTCTTAAGTTTTTTCCTTCAATCCTTTCAGTTTGAAAAATGCTGAGTGTATTCTTCCTTTTTGATTTTCTAACACCAGGTCTATGAACATTTCAGTATAATACATGACTTTGTCTTCGTGAGCTGCTCGTTTTTAAATTTTTGTTCAGTTCTTTTATGTCCTCATTTCTTCCATTCACTTTAGCATATGTACTCTGAAGGGCAAGTTTCAGAATCTCTTCTGATATCCCCCCCCCCTTTTTTTTTCTCCCCTTTCTTTTATTTTAATTGCAAAAGACATTGTTTTGTTACAGCAAGGTGAGGAAGGCATAGAAGGTATACAAATTAATCCAGATAGAAATTATTTACAGTCAGAAAAATACACTATCTGGGAGTGTTGAGAAGTGCCCAGTGTTGACAAACTCAACAGAAAGGTTCTGCTTCAATGTTTCTTCAGTACTTTCTTGTATTTTAATGATGGTTTGCTTTCCACATGCATGATACTACTGACATCATCCAGCAACTCATCTGGTCTTCAGACATTAGTAATGAATGCCTCAAATTTGTTTTTGAGGTGGTCTCTAAATTCAGGTGGAATATACTCAAGGTAATATTTTGGCTATTGTGGACTTGTTTTAATTTTCTTCAGCTTCATTCTGAACTTGCATATGACCAATTGATGGTCTATTCCACAGTCAGTTTCTGGTCTTATCTTTATAATTGGATTTGGTGTTTGGTGCATACATTTGAATAATAGTGGTATTAACTGGTCTTCATTGCATATGGATATTATCCTAACACAAATAGCACTATACTTCAAAATACACTTTGAATTGCATTTTTTTACAATAAACGTGTTGCCATTATTAATCAATTTCTGGTCCATGGCATAATAAACCATATGATTGTCAGATTCAAAATAATAAATACAAATCCATTTCAGCTCACTTATGACTACAATATCAGTCCTTTTGTGTTCCATTTAATTTTTGATGGCTCCCAAGTTTCCTATATTCCATGTTCTGATTATTAATGAATACTTGCAGCTATTTCTTCTCATTTTTAGTTGTGCTCCAAATTAAGATCCTGAAAGCTTTACTCCCTTAATTAAGGTCAACTCTGCTATGAGGAGCTCTGGTAGCATAGTGGTTACAAATTGGGCTGTGAGCTGCAAGGTCAACAGTTCAAAACTACCAACTGTTCCGTGGGAGAAAGATGAGGCTTTCTGCTCCTGTAAAGATTTCCAAACTCAGAAACCCTGTACAGGGTCACTATGAGTCAGAACTGACTCCACGGCATATAACAACAACAACAACTACTATGAGGAGGCAGCACTTCCCAATCACATGTTGAGTGCCTTCCAATCTGAGGGAATCCTTGTCCAGCAGTATGTCAGACATTCTTCTACTGCTGCTCATAAAACTTTCAGTTGCTAACTCTTCAGAAGTGGTATGCCTGTCCTCTTTCTAATCTATCTTAATCTGGGAATGCCACATAAACCTGTTCACAGTGATTGACCCAGGTGGTATTTAAAATGCTTCTAGCATTTAAAATAGTTTCCAGTGGCATAGCTCCCAGCATCACTATAAAATTGAAGCCACCACAGTATGATAAACTGACATAGAGTGGTGGAACCCACATTATGGTTCTGATAAATTTGAAGGATAAATAATTCAATAATTTATCTTTTATAAATTTGGGGTCCTAAGATTTTCTTGTAAATGTGATTAGAGACAATGGTTTTTAGAAAGTCTTTATGATCTCTAAAGAGATCATATAACATATGTTGATGCATATAATAATTTCTTTAGGAGTTTGCCACCCATCAGATCCCTTTTTTCTCTCTCAATAGGTTCTGCATATAGTTACTACTCTACATCTCTAAAGGGGAAATAAAATGGCTTTGGATTGTGTAGAAATTGCTTCACAACATATTAAAGTGTCAGGCATGTCAGATTTTTGTTTTCAGGGCCCAAGAAGAGAATGAAGGATTGTCAAAGGTCAAATGTGGGCAGACAAGTTTACAGTTGCTTCCAGTAGAAGACATTTTGCAAGAGTCCTGATAGTTTAGTGGGTTGCGTGTTGAGTTGCTAACCAAAAAGTCAACAGTTGAATCCACAAGTCACGTCATGGGAGAAAAATGAGACTCTCTGTTCCTGTAAAGATTTACAGCCTAAGAAATGCTATACAAGACTGCTACTAGTTGGGACAGGTTAGAGTAGCCGTAGAAAACATTTGATTATGTGGTTGGAAAAGGAAGTGCTGATATTTTTCTCTTCTAAGTTGGGAGAACCACCACTTATCTGCCAGTTTGTTGTACTGTGGTGGCTTGTGAGTTGCTGTGATTCTGAAAACTATGCCACCGGTAGTTTAAATAACAGCAGTGTCACCATTGGCGGACAAGTTTCAGGTGAGCTTCCAGACAAAGACAAACTAGGAAGAAGGAGTGATGAACTACTTCCAAATATTTAGTCACTGAAAACATTATGAATAGCAGAGAAACATTGTCAGAAATAGTGCCTGAAAATGAGCCCCACAGGTTGGAGGGCACTCAAAATGCGACTGGGGAAGCACAGTCTCCTCAAAGAAGAGTTGACCATGATGATGCAAATGAAGTAAAGTCCATGGAAGGAAAGTCCATTGGACCTTCATTTGCTGATGTGTCACAAATCAAAATGAAGAGAAACAGCTGTAAACATCCATTGAAAATCAGAACATGGATTGTACAAAGTATGAATCTGGAAAAATTGGAAGTTGTCAAAAATGAAATGGAACACATAAACATTGGTATCTTAGACATTAGTAAGCTGAAATGGACTGCTATTTGCCATTTTGAATCTGATGACCATATGGTTTACTATGCCTGGAATGACAAATTGAAGAAGAATGGTGTTGCATTCATTGTCAAAAAGAATATATCCAGATCAGTCATGAGGTATAACGCTGTCTGTGATAGAACAATATCCATGCACCTACAGGGAAGCCCAGTTAATACCATTATTATTCAAATTTACACACCAACCACTAAAGACAGTGAGGATGAAATAGAAGAATTCTACCAACTTCTTCAATCAAAAAAATGATCAAGCATGCAATCAAGATGTATCAATCATTACTGGTGATTCAAATGCAAAGGTTGGGAGAAAACAGGAAGAACCAGTAGTTGGAAAATATGGCCTTGGTGATAGAAATGATGCTGGAGAATGCATGATAGAATTCTGCAAAACCAATGATTTGTTAATTCCAAATACCTTCTTTAGACAGCATAAGGGACGACTATACACATAGACTGCACCAGATGGAATACATAGACATCAAATAGATTACATCTGTGAAAAGAGAATGATGGAAAAGCTCCATATCATCAGTGAAAACAAGGCCCGGGGCCAACTGTGGAATATATCATCAATTATTCTATGCAAATTCAAATTGAAGCTGAAGAAAATGAAAACAAGTCCAAGAGAGCAAAAATATGACCTTGAATATATCCCACCTGAATTTAGAGATCATCTGAAGAACAGATTTGGTACATTAAACACTAAAGACCGAGGACTTGAAGAGTTGTGGGATGACATCAAGAACATCATACATGAAGAAAGCAAAAAGTAATTGAGAAGAAAAGAAAGAAGGAAAAGGTCAAAATGGATGTCAGAAGAGGCACTGAATCTTGCTCTCCAGCATAGAAATGCTAAAGCAAATGGAAGAAATGTGGAGGTCCAAGAGCTGAACAGAAATTTCAAAGATTAGTTCGAGAAGATTAAGAAAATATTATAACAAAATGTGCAAAGATCTGGAATCATAAAACCAAAAAGGAAGAACACACTCAGCATTTCTCAAGCTGGGGGAACTGAAGAAAAATTCAAGCCTCGACTTTCATTATTGAAAGATTCTCTGGGCAAATAATTAAATGATGCAGAAAGCATCAAGAAAAGATGGAAGGAATACACAGAGTCACTGCACTAAAAAAGAAAAAAAAGTTGATGTTCAACCATTTCAAGAGGTAGCATATGATCAAGAGCCAATGATACTGAGGGAAGAAGCCCAAGATGCAGGGAAGGAATTGGCAAAGAATAAGGCACCAGGAATTGATGGAATAAAATTGAAATCTTTCAAGAAAGTGAGGCAGCACAGAAGGCACACACTCATCTCTCCCAAGAAATTTGGAAGACAACTATCTGGGCAACTGATTGTAAGAGATCCGTATTTGTGCCCATTCCAAGAGAAGTGACCCAACGGAATTCGGAAACCATCAGACAATCTCTTTGGTATCCCATACTAGTAAAGTTTTACTAAAGGTAATATAGAAACGGTTGCAAGGATACATTGACACAGAACTTCCAGAGGTACATGCTGGATTCAGATAAGGCTATGGAATGAGGGATATCATTGCTGATGTCTGCTGGATCTTGGCTGAAAGCAGAGATTATCAGAAAGATGTTTACTTGTGCTTTAGACTATGCAAAGGTTTTTGAGTGTGTGGATTATGACAAGCTATGGACAACATTGCAAAGTATGAATATTCTGGAACACTTGTTTGTGCTCATGAGGAATTTGTACCTGGATGAAGAGGCAATTGTTCGAACAGAACATGGGAACACTCAATGGTTTAAAATTAAGAAAGGATTGAGACATGGTTGTATTCTTTCACCATACTTATTCAAACTGTATGCTGAACAAATAATCTGAGAAGCTGAGTTATATGAAGAAAACGTGGCATCAAAATTGGAAGAAGACTCATTAACAACCTGCGATATTCAGATGATACAGCCTTGCTTGCAGAAAGTGAAGAGGACTTAAAAATTTACTGATGAAGATCAAAGAGCACAGCCTTCAGTATGGATTATATCTCAATGAAAAGGAAAAAAACAAAACAAAACATCATCAGTGGACCAATAAACAACATTCTTATCAACGGAGAAAAGATTGAAGTTGTCAAGGACTTCATTCTTCTCGGATCGTCTATCAACACTCACGGAAGCATCAGTCAAGAAAACAGACGACGTATTGTATTAGGCAAATCTGCTGCACAAGACCTTTTTAAAGTGTTGAAGGGCAAAGATGTCAGCTGGAGGACTAAAGTATGCCTGACCTAAGCCGTGGTATTTTCAGTATCCTCATATGCAAGTGAAAGCTGGACAGTGAATAAAGAAGATGGTAGAAGAATTGATGCTTTTGAGTTATGGTGTTGGAGGAGAATATTGAAAGTGCCATGGGCTGCCAAAATAACCAATACATCAATTTTGGAAGCGGTTCAGCCAGAGTGCTCCTTGGAGGCCAAGATGGCCAAACTTCGTCTCTCACATTTCGAACATATTGTCAGGAGGGAGCAGTCTCTGGAGAAGGATATCATATTTGGCAAAGTGGAGAATTAGAGAAAAAGAGGAAGATCCTAACGTGATGGACTGGCCAAGTGGCAGCATCGATAGACTCAAGCATAGCAACAGTAGTGAGGTTGTCCCAGGATGGGGCAGTGTTTTGTTCTGATGTGCATAAGGTTGCTATGAGTCGGTTCTGACACGTAGGCACCTAACAACAACAATAACAAGTTTGGAGAAAAGTCTGATAAGCTGTATTGTGTGAAGGAAAACAAATTAGGACTTGAAGAAGACTCCGTAACAACCTGCAATATTTGGAGGATATAACTTTGTCAAAAGTGTTGAGTACTTGAGGCACTTACTAATGAAGATGAAAGACTACAGCCTTCAGTGTTGATCTCAACATAAAAAAAAAGCAAAAATCCTCACAGGTGGACCAATAAGCAATATCATGATAAGCAAAAGAAATGTTTAGGTTGTCAAAGATTTCATTGTACTTGAGTTCACAATCAACACTAATAGAAGAAACAGCCAGGAAATCAATGACATGTTGCATAGGGATAATTTTTTTCAAAATATCTCCTTAAAGTTTTGAAAAGCAAATATGCTACTGTGATGTCTAAGGTGGACCAGAACCAACCATGGTATTTCCAATAGTCTCATAAACATTGGAAAGGTCGAGAATGAATAAGGAAGACTGCAGAAAAAAACAAATGGTGTCTTCGAATTATGGTGTTGGCAAAAAGTATAAAATATATCATTGACTTCCAGAAGAACAAATAAATCTGTATTGGAAGAAGTATAGCCAGAAACGTCTCGGATAGAAGGATTGCAAGCCTTACTCTTATGTACTTTAAGCATGTCATAAGCATGTTTTTGAAGGATGTCACACTTGGAAAAGTGGGTGTTTTGTGAAAAGAAGACTCTCAGTGAGATGGATGATCTCAAGCATAGATAAATTGCGGGGAATGATACTTTGCTGATACCTTCTGTTTTATATATAGTTGCTATAAGTTGGAACTGGTTCAATAGGCATCTAACAATATCAATAACATTTGAAAAGTGGTAGAGTATCCATCAAATACTGGAAAATGTTATTGTGAGTCAGAAAGTGGCATAGAAAATTCAGCTGGCTCCTTGTAAAGAGAAGTGGAACAACAAAGACTTGAGATTAATTTTTTGTTGAAACTTAAAACCTAAGTATAGTGTGGACTATAAGCAGACATAACATGAAAGCTTACTTAAAGAATGCCTGTATAAAATATGATTTTGAGTGGAATTCAAGTGCTCTCGAGTATTTCGAGAGCTTATGGGATGTTTTTGCTTGCTTGAATTCAGCTGAAAAGAGGAGGAAAGAAAAAAACTGTCAAATGGTGTCAGGTCGATACTGCTGTGCATTTTTTTTTGTCTGATTATCACCTTTAAAGAGCTAGTAAGTATGAAAGCTAAAAAGTCACTTTGCTTCCTAATGTCTAAGTGCTACTACCTTCTCTACCACTTTCTTTGGTTGTTAAGTATTGCTGAGTGTGTTTCAACTCATAGTGACCCTGCATAGGGTTTCTGAGGAGCAGCTGGTGGCTTTAAACTGCTGACCTTGTGGTTTTGCTACTTTGTTGATGCTCCTTTATTTCTATAACTGGAAAATGAGAATGATACATGAAGCTCTATAGTATTAAATGAAATGAGTTGGACGTAGTAGTCACAGCATAATACTTGTGTGGAAAACATCAGACTTCAAAAATTATTTTCAAATACCAGGCTTACTACTCACAGAAGGACTAGAGGAACCCAAGACAATGACCCTTGGCCACCCTTCAGATCTGAAACAGAACATACCCTCGTGACACAATTTTCAGCTAAGCAGTAGGTAGGAATATAGAGGGACAATAACACTACTAAGGTGTGCTCACCATGGAACAGTCAACCATTCAAGATGAAAAGGGAAATATTTATCTGAGAACAAAGTTGAAAAGGATTGGGAAAGAGGGTGGAATGGGAGGAAATAGGAAAGCTGTTGTTACATGGAGGGGATTGCAATCATTGAGATGAAACAAAGTGTATGAATTGTTGAATGTAAAACTGATGATCTTCTCTGTAAACATGCACTCAATTCACAATAAAAGCTTCCCCAAAAAAACCCTTTTCCTGTGGAAGAACAGTGTTGTTAATATTATTGTTAGGTGCTGTTAAGTTGATTCCAACTCAAAGCAACCCTATACACAACAGAAAAACACACTACCAGGTCCTGCATTATCCTTATAATTGTTGTTTGAGACAATTGTTGATTCCACTTTATCAATCCATCTAATTTCACTGACTCTCTACTTTGCCAACCATGATTTCTTCCAAGGACTGGTCCCTCATTATTACATGTCAGTAGTATGAAAAACAAAGTCTTGCCATCTTTGTTTCTAAGAAGAACTCTGGCAACAACATATTCCAAACAGATGTGTTTGTTCTTCTGGCAGTCCAAATATCTAAATTCATAGTGTCTGTGTCATTTGATATTTTGTCCAGCATATTCTTAAATATTGTAACCCAAGCCTTGACTTTTTTCTTCAAATTCTTTCAGCTTAAGAAATACTGAGTGTGAATGTGTTTTTCCCTTTTATTTTTCTAACTCCAGATCCTTACACATTTCATTATGATGCTTGTCTTTGTCTTCTTGAGCTGTCCTTGGGAATTTTCTTTTCAACTCCTTTACTTCATCATTTCTTCTATTCACTTGACCTTCACAACATTCAAAAGAAAGCTTCAGAGCCTCTTCTGACATCCATTTTGCTCTACGTTCTTTCCTACCTTTTAATAACTGGTTTGCTTTTTTCATGTATGATGTTCTTAATGTCATTCCATAACTTTTCTGACCCTTAGTCGTTAGTATTTAGTGCATCTTATCTATTTTTAAGATGATCTCTAAATTCTGGTGGAATAATTCAACTCTCTGAAAGTTATTTTAATTTTTTTCAACTTGAGCCTGAACTTGCATATGAGCAACTGATGGTCTGTTTCATAGTCAGCTCCTGACCTTGTTCTGGTGGATGATATTGAGATTCTCCCTTGCCTTATCCCATAAATGTAGTCAATTTGATTCCTATGTATTCCATCTGGTGAGGTTCAAGTGTATACTCACCATTTATGTTGTTGAAAAAAAGTATTTGCAATGAATAATTAATTGGTCTTAAAAGATTCTATTATGCAATCTCAAACATAGTTTCTATCATCAAGTCCATATAAAAATTTGTATAAAAATGTGGTACACTTTATTCTGCCTCCGGAATCTACAGTATGGACCCAGGCAAACCATGGAACTTTTCTGAAACTAAATTTTCTCACCTATGAAATGTATATCATAATTCTTCCTCTGAAACATTAATTTACAGTTTAGAATATATGTTGTGTTCATATGTATATATGTGTGGCTGTGTATCAACCCCACATGGAACTTGTCTTTTTAATAGGTGCTTAGTAAACTGTAATTGCAATTATTTTTACTTTTATCATTTTCAAGTGATTTTTAACATTCTTTTATTACTAAGTGACTTTCTTAAATGATGATCTCTGAGACCATTTCTAAAGTTCTTTTATACTATTTCTCTTGTTTTCATGTAAATTATTTGGTGAAAAATAATTAAATGACAGGAAATGAATCACAGAAGACTTACCAACATTTGATAGTAATTGCAAACAAGGTAAATGAGTCCAAGGAGAGGCACAAACTACTAACACTTCCATAAAATTTTCATAGAGTTTCTAGAAGGGGAAAATATTATTCATTGAAAATCCATGTGTCTAAATGGTGATTGTTGAAGTAAGGCAACAATTGAATAGAACAAGTTTCCTTTTTGGTATATTCAGAAGTAAAAAGCTACAGGCTATTTTCCCAATACCTATGAGGGCATTTAATTTTTGAAAGAGCACTAGTGATGCAGAGGTTATATTCTTGCCTGCTAACTACAAGGTGGACTCTTGGAACCCACCACACACTCAATGGGAGAAAGATATAGTAGTATGCTTCCGGAAAGATTACAGTATTAGAAACACTGTGGGGGCAGTTCTATTCTGTAATATGTTATTGTTGTTGTTAAGTGCCGTCGAGTCGATTCCGACCCAGAGGGACCCAGTATAGGGTTTCCGAGGAGCAGCTAGTGAACTTGAACTGCCTACCTTGAAGTTCAAAAGGCTATGCAGTCTAGCGCATTAACCCACAGCACCACAAAAGGGTAACTATACTTCGAAGCTGATTCAACAACAATGAGTTTGGATCAGAAACACATTATTTGTTTTATTTCGGAGTACAATGCTTTCTACCTCTTTCGTCATTGTCTTTCACATTTTTGTCACATAGTCCTTGTGTGGCACTCCTGGTTAATGCCCTAGACTGCAGACTCGTGTGAACTGCAAGGTCGTCGGGTCAAGCTCACCAGCTGCTCCTCAGAAATCCTATGCAAGGTTCTATGAGTCGGAACCCACTCAACGGCACTTAACAACAACAACATTCATGGTAAGGACTAAATGACTGAAATCTTGAGTGATTTGGTATTTATTTTACTGTCTAAGGTCTTACTTATTGGGGATGAAGTGTGACTTCATAGAATTAAAAATGGTCATGCTATTGCTTTTATCATTTTCATTAAATGAACTGTTTCACTGCATCTGAGGACTTGATTTCCTGGTCAAGTTCTTCCTCAGTCATCGTAACTCCAGCTATGGTAGAAAAAAAGTGGAAAGAGCAAGGAAATCTGGATTCCTTTTAATTAGTTGTGTTGGCTATAAGCACCATGCTAATAGAAAAATACTTTATACATTCGTTGGAAATATTAAATCATGAATGTTTAGGTCCTTAACAGAAAGAAGAATTTACCTAACGAGTTGTTCTTGAGAAGCAACTTACTTTGAGCAATCAAGATAAGCTATGTTTTCTTTGCAGATACAATGTCATCCAAACAACCCCATGAAGCTCTATTTTATTGATAGCCCATTGCAATCAAGTTGAGGTCAACTCACAGAGACCTTGTGTAGGGTTTCTGAAACTGAAATCTTTCTAAGAGCAGAAAGACTCATCTTTTTTCCAAAGAAGAATGGTAGATTTGAATTGTCAATCTTGTGGTTAATAGTCTGGACCTTAACCTACAGTGACATCAGTACTTCTGTTAAGTATCATCGAGTTGGTTCCAACTCACAGCGACCCATTTTAGGGTTTCTGAGGAGTGACTGGTGAGTTTGAACTGCCAACTTTGTTGTTCAAAACAACCTTGTGGTCCTGCTCTTATCCTACAGCACCACACCAAGACTCCTTTCTAAGACTGTTGTTGTTAGGTACCATCAAGTTGGTTCCGATTCATAGTGACCCTGTGCAGAGTTTCCAAGTAGCTTCCAGTGTGTTTAAATTGCCAAGCTTGTGATTCATAGTCCAAGGCTGATCTTACTGCACCACACCAGAAGTCCTTTCTAAGACTAGAAGGGCACAATATAACTGTACTCAAAAAGGCTCACATTACCTATTTTACTTCAAAGTACAATGCTTACTACCTCTGCCATCATTGTCTTTCACATCTTTGGTTCTATACCCATTGTGAGAACTAAATTACTGAAATCTTGAATGATTTGGAGGATCTAAATGAGAAGATAACTGATGACTTTCTCCCCATATATACCTTTGAACTATGGCAATTTCTATAGAGTTCCATATGCCCAATATTGTACAGGTTCAGTGGATTCAATATAACAATGTAGGGGTCAGATTCTAGGTCAATAGATACAAAATTTCCTAGTGGTGGTGGTTATATGCCTGGAGTCAGTTCTAACTCATAGCGACCCTGTATAGGGTTTCTGAGGCTGTAAATTTTTGCGGCAACAGAAAGCCTCATCTTTTTCCCACAAAATGGCTAGTAGATTTAAACTGCTGACCTTGGAGGGTCAGAGAAAAAGAGTAAGAACCCCAGTGAGATAGATTGGCCAAGTAACAGCATCAATGGCCTCAAGCTTGGCAACAATTGTGAGGTTGGCTCAGGATTGGGAAATGTTTCATTCTGTTGTGCACAAGGTCACTATGATTTGGTACCAACTCACTGGCACCTAACAACAATAATATGAAAGAAATAATAACCATTTTATGGATTTTATTGTAGGATATCTTGATATGAGAGAAATGGAAGGCCTTAACCCTATACCTTACACTTGAAATATTCTACTGTCCAAAGTGTTAACAATGGTGTATATAGGCTCTGCTCAGTGAGTAGAAACTGAACGTAATTGTGTCTTGAATATGAGAGGATCTACTTTTCTTTACTTGATCTCCCAAGGTCTTGCTTATGTCCAGAGTCAAAAGGAAAAGAACCTCTTCAAAGAATCACAAGCTGAATGGTCATCAGAACAGTTTTTTAGTATTCCGTCAGGTCCAGCTATCTCAGCATCCATGAGGATACGTTTTTAAAAAATTGTAAGTAACTGCATATTCCCAGGAGTTCTTGTAATTAATTCTGGTAAGTTGGATATTGTTATCTTAATTACTTTGCCTCTAAACTGAAAAAAAAAAAAAAAAGACTAATTAAATTAATGAGTATCTTATTTAAAATAATTCAAGTGTTAAATAATTTTCTTTATTCAATATTTTCAAATTGGTCATTATGTAGCAGGCAATGTACTAGCCATAAATCAAGAATTCATAAAACAAAATTCTCATCTTTAAGGAGCTCAAAATAAAATGTGGAAAACAGATGTAAAGAAATAGAAGAACATATGATGATTAAAGTAAAAGAAATACTATAGATTTGATATAAAAGTAAGGACGGCAGAGTGAAAAGAAAACTGTTCATTATTGACCACATGTATATTTTTTAACTGTAGTGGTCTAAAGTGTGCCAGACTCAAGATACTATGTTTTCAATCACTTCAATTGCATATGAAATTGTTGTTTTGTTATTGTTAAGTACCACTGGGTGGTTCTGACTCATAGCAACTCTGTATAGGATTTCCAAGGAACAGCTGATGGGTTTGTACTGCTAACCTTTCAGTTAGCAGTCCAGTGCTTACTCTACTGTGACACACCTGTGCAATTATAAGGAAACCTGGATACTAAATAAGGAAAACCAGAGAAAAACTGATGCATTTAAATTACAGTTGGGGCAAAAGAGGTTTGCTTCTATTTATATATATTAGAGTTCACGTACCATTCTGAAACTGCCCAAAGACCCACTGGTGTTATAGGCATAATGTAACTGTTCATTATTATCATGATAAAACCTCAGTAAAGACTTAAGCAATGCAAAAATTTAACTTAAGAACTTTATGGAAGAATCTGAAATAATTGAAATCCTATGAATTCTATATTAATGACTGTCGGGCTGGTTGGACTAATTAATAACACATTTCTCGATTCATCTTTACTCTAGCTGTCCTTCCATAAGACTCTATTTTGACAGGCAATAGCAATTACACTCTTTGTTTTGGAAATTACTTCATTTTCTTTTCCATTCCTCCTTCTCAGTTTCTTTCTCCATTCAATCTGTCACTAACACACACAGTATTCTCTCATTGAATGAGCCTCAGCACTGCTGAAGAGAGAGACAGAAATTCTAGTAAAGAGAGAGGCATATCATTGAGAGTGAAGGACTTCACACTAGGACTCAAGGGTCCTAGAAACTTCCTGTACTTTCTGGCACTTGTAGTTGTGTATAGCAGCAACTTATCCACAAGTACAAATATGCACACTCTCGTAAGGGCCAAGATCAACAGAGAAGTAGAAAGTTGCTATTGGTGAAAGGAGGAAGGCTTATGAAATTCTCAAAAAGGCTGCTTCCTGCTTTTAATAGCTGCTAGAAGTCTGGCCAAAGGCAAGAGAAAAGCAATGTCTCTCATGCCTATGCCTGGGATTTTTCTCATATTTATGGAGTAAACATGTTACACAGACATACAAAATAGGCTTTTACAGCAAGAAACTTGTTACACTAAAGTTCATCTTCAGTGGAAAGTGTTGTCTAACTTAGTTCAGGACTTTTTAAAATACCAATCTTAAAATCTTTACTGGAATAGTTAGGCATGTTCAGACTTGTCAAATAAACTAGCTTTATGTTTAATACTTAGAGGCAATAAACATTTCAAAAAAGTATCTTCAAATGTGATTAACTGTAAAGGTATTAAATGCATATCTTGATTAATTTTTCCTATGTTGTTGTTGTTAAGTGCTGTTGAGTCAGTTCCAACTCATAGCAACCCTATATAGGACTTCCAAAGAGTTGTTGTTGTTGTCAGGTGCCATCGAGTCGAAACCGACTCATAGCGACCCCATGCACAGCAGAACGAAACAATGTCCGATCCTGGGCCAACCTCACTAC
>NW_006408553.1:19586707-19593200 GCF_000296735.1 Chrysochloris asiatica | reverse complement strand
ATCTTTGCTGTTATTGCTGGTGTGAGATGATAGCTCATAGTTGTTTTGATTTGCATCTCTATAGTGGCTAGTGATCGTAAACATTTCTTCATATGCGTGTTGGCTTCCCGGATCTCTTCCTTGGTGAAGTGTCTGTTCATGTCCTATGCCCATTTTTTAATTGGGTTATTTGTCTTTTCTTGTAGAGGTAGTGTAGTTTCCTATATATTTTAGAAATGAGTCCCTTGTCTGATGTGTCCTTGCAAAATATTTTTTCCCTTGCTTTGGGTTCCTTTTTTACTCTTCACGTAAAGTCTTTTGATGCACATAAATTTTTAATTTTTAGTGTGTCCCAAACATCTATTTTGTCCATTTTTGTTTGTGTAGTTTTCAAAATGTTTGGTAGTCTGTGAATTCCCTGAATTTAGTGCCCTCACATTTGTCCCTATTTTTTCATTGATGGCCTTCATAATTCTGGGATTCACATTTAGGTTTTTAATACATGTTGAATTAGTTTTTGTATAAGGCATGAGATGAAGGTCTTGTTTCAATCTTTTGCATATCGCTTTCCAGTTCTACCAGCACCATCTGTTGAAGAGACTATCACCTCCCCATGCAGTATATTTACATACTTTATCAAAAATCAGTTGGCTGTATGTGGATGGGTTAGTTTTGGTATTCTAGATTCTGTTCCATTATTCAGTATATCTTTCATTGTACCAATATGAAGCTGTTTTCACCACTGTAGCCATGTAATAAATTTTGAAGTCAGGGAGTGAGAGGTTTCCAACCTTATTCTTCTTACACAGTGCTTTGCTTATACGGGTCTCTTTTCTTTCCATATAATTGTTTCCATATAAAAGGTTTGTAATTATTTTTTCCACCTTTTTGAAGAATATCATTGAAGTCTCATTTGTTATTGCATTATATGTGTAAATTGCTTTGGGCAGTATTGACATTTTCACAATGTTAAGTCTTCCTATCCAGGAGTTGGTACATTCACCCATTTTTGCAGGTCTCTTTTGGTTTCTTGTAGTAGTGTTTTGTAGTTTTCTTTGTATAAGTCGTTGGTTTCTCTGGGTGCATTTATTTCTAGATATTTCATCCTTTGGGTGGCTATTATAAATGGTATTGCTTTCCTAATGTCCTTTTCAGCACTGTCTTTTTTGGTATAGAGGAATCCAAATGATGTTTACTTGTTGATCTTATATCTTGCCACATTTCTGAGTCTTCCAATGTGGTCTAGTAGCTTTTTTTTTACTGAGTCCTTTGGGTTTTCTATGCATAGGACCATATCTACAAGTAGAGAGAGTTTTACTTCTTCTTTGCCAATTTGGGTGCCTTTAATTTCCCTGTCTTTCCATATAGCTCTTGGTAAGATATCCAGGACAATATTGAATTGGAGTCATAACAAAGGGCATCCTTTTCTGCTTCCTGTTCACATAGGGAAGGCTTTCAGTTTCTTTCCATTGAGAGGCTATTGTTTTTGTATATATGCTCTTAATTATGTTGAGGAATTTCCCTTCGATTCCTACTTTGTTGAGTGTTTTTGTCAGGAATGGATGTTGGATTTTGTCAAATGCCTTTTTTGCATCAATCGATACGATCATGTTGTTCTTTTCTTTTTTCTTATTTATATGGTGGATTATGTTGATCGTTTTTCTAATGTTGAACCATCCTTGCATCCTTGATATGAATCCCACTTGATCATGATGTATTATCTTTTTGATGTGCTGCTGAATTCTGTTGGCTAAGATTTTGTTGAGAATTTTTGCATCTATGTTCATGAGGGATGTTGTTGTTATTAAGTGCCATTGAGTCGGTTCCAACCCATAGCGACCTTGTACAGGGTTTCTGAGGGTGTAAATCTTTATGGGAGTAGAAAGCCTCATCTTTCTCCCATGGAGTGGCTGGTAGTTTTGAACCACTGACCTATATTGGTCTATAATTTTCTTTCTTAGTGATATCAGATCCTGTATTATTTAATATTTTTCTCATGTTGTTGCTATTTTTGTTAAGTGTCATTGAGTCAGTTCTGACCAATAGTGACCATGTATTGGGTTTCCAATGAGCAGTTAATGAGTCTGAACTGTCAACCTTGTAGTAGCTTATATATAGCAATCTGGTGCTTAGCCAACAGTGCCACACAAGACTTCATTTTGCTCACATCATCCTTCAATATTGCAATTTGACATTTGAATTTTTCCTTTAGTCCTTTCAGCTTGGGAAATGCTGAGTGTGTTTTTCCCTTTTGGTTTTCTAACTCCAGATCTTTGCATATTTCTTTCTAATACTTTGCTTTGTCTTCTTGTGCTGCCCTTTGGAATTTTCTGCTCAGATTTTGCTTCGTAATTTCTTACAATTGTGTTAGCTTCTCCACATTCAAGAGCAAGTTTCAGAGTCAGTTCTGACATCCAAATTGTCCTTTTCTTTCTTTCCTGTCTTTTCAGTGTCCTTTTGCTTTCTTCATGAGTGATGTTCTTGATGACATCCTACAAGTCTTCTTGTTTACATTCATTAGTGTCTAATGCATCAAATCTGTTCTTGAGATAGTCCTTAAATTTAGGTGAGATATGATCAAGGTCATTTTTTGGCTATTGTGGGCTTATTTTAATTTTCTTCATCTTCAGCCTGAACTTGCATATGAACAGTTGATGATCAGTTCCACAGTCATCCACTGACCTTGTTTTGGCTGATTATGTTGGGATCAATATCATAATCTAATAGTGTATCTTTTGTGTTCCTTGTGACAATCACATTCTTCCTTTATGATTAATCTCAGTGCTTCCTGTGGTGAAAGGTGGCATTTTAAATCTCTTTTCCAGGGAATTTCACTTCCAACTTGGTTCCTCCAATTTCAGAGTTCTGGGCTGAATATAGTATGTGATATCCCTATACAACATTATTCTAACAGCAACAGTTTATGATGTAATAAGGTATTTACTTGATGCTAAAGCCTTGTGATCATTTAACTGGAACTTTATATTTAACTAGATAGCTGGTTATACATTAAAGTTGCACAATAATTCTGTGAGGAAGATATTTGTACTACCCTCGTCTTATAAATGAGGAATAGTAGACTTCAAAAAATTATTCTGTCAGTACAAAACACATCTGGAAATTGAACTTAAGTCTACTAATTGCAAACTTTACTCAAGTTGTATATATTACATTAAAAACTGAAATGTCAGGATCTTCATCTGAAAATCTGGAAACATGAAGAGATCTACCTGGTAGAGACTGTATGTGATAATCTGTAACATACAGAAAGTGCTTTATTTATGTCACTTTTATTAATATTGTTAAATAGATGATGATGGTGGTGGTGATGGTGGGGAAGAGATCAATAAATAAGTTGTTGTTAAGTGCCTTCAAGTTGTTTCTGACTCATAGCAACTTATATAGGGTTTCTGAGGGGCATCTGAGAGCTTGAACTGCCAAATTTGAGGTTGAAACCGATGTTGAAGTCCAGTGCATTAACTCACATTGCCACAGGGAGATATGAAGAAGAGTAAAAAGAACAAAAAACACATAGTATAGTGGGAATATTATGAAAATCGGCTCTGCTCTCATACAACTTTGGATTCCAATCCTCATGCCTTTTCTTCCACCTGTGTCACTTCATAGTTTTGACTTTTTTTCATATGTAAAATGAATATGGTAATGACTACATTCTGGATTTTCTGCAAGAAATGTGAAAGAATAAGTAAAACAAAAACAAAAACTACTTTTATTGTCATTGGCTCCTCTGTCATTGCATTTATGTCTCTCCTTCATGCTAGTATCTCCCCTTCTAGTGTTTTATCCCACATGTCCTAGTCCCAAAAGACTTGAGCCTGAGGATATCAGGTAAAATCTCAAGTATATAGGTTAAAAACTCTATAAATTGTTTTACCTTCTCGAGGATATATATTTTAATGGAAATCCTTGAAAACCTAAAAGCCTTAAAAACTAAAAGAAATCATTGTTTAATGGTGAAATTTGAAGTACTGCACAGAGTAGATGGAGTTGAGGTGTTTTGAGGTTTCACTGAGTATAGACATTTCATATTATGGACCAGAAAGCATGGACAGACAAAGAGAAATGACAGGTATCACCCAAAAGCCAAGGTCTATAAGTCAGGGAGAAACTTAAATGATCAAACTCACAATTTGACACACTGCCTGCTCTGCCATGTGTTCTGAGGGGAGACCCAGAAGCAGCTACCTTACTGCCAACAGCAAAAGGCCTTGTTCTTCCTCACACCCACAACATTAGATCAACCTCCAGACCTAAAGGCCCCAAGGCCAATGCTCTTTCTTGGTCATCATATCTTAAAGAACAATATAATAAAGAGATACTTGCATTAGATATAGTAATTGAAGTGACAATGTCTCTCCAAGTCAATAGCCATTTATAATTATTAGGCAATTATGTAATATTCAATGGTCATCTTATTGCAGCAGAGGATAAGCTGGCTTTAAATATGTTTACTCTATACAGAAGTAGCAGCAACTCTTTGGAACTATAGGCAGCAAAATCTGGAATGTGATAAACTGTCTATCTGTATGTCTCCTTTCCCATCCCAAGTTAACATATACAAAGATCAGAGAGAAAGAAAAAAAGTAAAAGCTTCATTTTTGTTATAATCCTATATCTCAGTCAGATATGTATATCTGGTGCTGTGGGATAAAGCACTGACCCATTAGGTCAGTTTGAACCACAAGGTCAACTGTCCAAACTCACCAATCACTTCTCGGATACCCTAAACAGGTTGCTACGAGTTGGAAACGACATGATGGCACTTAACAACAAAAACAACAATATGAGTCAGAAACTTAGACTTTACTTTCTGTAGAGAGAAAATAGTCTACATGAAAAACCATGGAATGTATAAAGTAAAACTGAACTCTGAAATCCTTACAACTGACTGAGACCTTCTCATTCTCACATAGTTAGTTCCCAGCCCTGCTGCTCAGGATGCCATCTCTCAGGCCTTAATTGTTCTAAAAGTACAGATGCTTAGGAATAATATTTGATCCTTCCTTAAATAATTCACAGAGTAATTTTGGGTAACCAATTCTTTTGAAGGAAACTAATTTAAAACCAAGAAAAAATTAGGAAGGAGAAACAGGCAGAGAGATTCATTAAGAAAGTGAATTATTTAAAATCATAAAGTGAATATGGGGGCACTGGATAAAAGAATGGAATCATTGAAATATTAAAGGACTGTGAAAAGGTCATATTCCAGAGACAACCAAGAAAAAAATAATAATGTTGATGAGAGAAAACTGTAATAAAACTGTCAAAGGAAGATCAGGAAACAAGCAAAATAAGAGAATTAAACAGGGGAAAAAGAATTTGCATTAAAAGGATTAAAAAGAATTTTTAAAATTACAAAGTGAAAGATCTAATAATGATGATTGAATAGTAAATGAGCATGGCAACAAGATGAGTTCTGCAAAGAACAATAAGTACTTTACAGATTATGAAAGTACTGTGAGGAAAGCATCAGAGAGAAACCTCTGAGTGAGTAAAATAAAAGGGAAGAAATAATTTAAAGTTCAGCCCACAGAGGAGCCAAGAAGATGGAGATAAAAAGGATGAAAGAAACGAGTAAGTGACTTATATTAATACAATACACAGAAGGCATGAGAGAACTATTCAAAGCACAAAGAGTGAAGGTAGGTGACAGGCGTGAAAGGAAATGCATACTGCACATAAGCAGGGTTTCTTTTTAAAAAAGCAACAGAGAAAAGCATTCACTAGGTCTTTAAATAGCAATGACAGGGTGATAAAGGTATTTTTTAAATTGTAATTAACAGTTTATTCATGCATAAAGGCAACTATTGCAGCATTAGAAAAGTAATGTAACGGACACTTAACATCACTGCAAATATCTAGAGAATAGATCCTGTCTGTATTCACAATTTGGCTAAGTTATCTCCCTCCATGAAGAAAATGCCATGGGATTTTATATTTAAATAGCAAAATAAAATGGTTTTGAACTTTTTATTCATACAGATGACACAAATTTCAGGGCATTTAGAAGGGGTAGGAATTTGATTGAATTCTAAGTACACTGCTCTCAACAACCTGGTAACTCACTTCCACTGTATCTATCTTCCAGCTCCAAAACCCAAGCTAAATTATTGTTGTTGTTGTTGTTAAGTGCCATCGAGTTGGTTCCGACCCATAGAGATCCTGTACAGGGTTTCCGAGGGTGTAAATCTTTACTGGAGTAGAAAGCCTCATCTTTCTACCGCGGAGCGGCTGGTAGTTTCGAACAGCTGACCTTAAGGTTCGCAACCCAATTCATAACCACTATGCTACCAGAGCTCCTTAAGCTAAATTATAGAGGAGAAAAAATAATTCTGTGTTTCACAATGTGCATACCAGACAATGCTAAGCATTTAGTTGTCCAGGGTCTCCCACTGGAAAATTCCTACATCATTGCAATCCTCAAACATACACCAAAATTACAGACCACTGCTTTCAGAAGACTCTCCGGTAGCGTAGTGGTTACAAATCGGGC
>NW_006408553.1:19577064-19579067 GCF_000296735.1 Chrysochloris asiatica | reverse complement strand
AAAAGATAATAAAATTTTTCCATCAGCTTTCTGAAGTGACTATATGCTCACTGCAACAGGATTTCCATTTCTCAAAACAATTCAAGATTCCTTTCTGAGAACTGCCTTCATTCTCGTTAATGTCCTTATTAGTGGCAAATTTCATTTCTTTGATGTGGACTTTTTTTTAACAACAGACATGGATCTGATTCAAGTTGGACAAAAAAGATGAATGAAGCATCTGCTTAATAATAGGAGGTTTCAAAAGTTCACGGGAAAATTGCATTAAAATAGAAAGATAGAAAAAGTAAAAGAACATTTCTTCAAATTTCTTGAAGGCTTCACGTACCAATTTTTAGACAAAACTGACATGTGAATATAAAGTAGTAGACTAAGTTACTCACATCTCTGCTGACAACATGAAAATAAGTTTCAAACTATATGAATAAAAACATGCTTTTGGACAACAGCAAAGAAGATGGAAGGAATACACAGAGTCACTTTACTAAAAACAAATGGTCAGTGGTTAACCATTTCAAGAGTTAGCATATGATCAAGAGGCAGTAGTCCTGAAGGAAGAAGTACAAGGTGCATTGAAGTCACTGGCAAAGATCAAGACACCGGGAATGGATGCAATACAAATTGAAATCTTTCTGATGCAGCACTGGAGACACTCACTCATTTGTGCCAAAATATTTGGAAGACAACTGCCTGGTCACCTGACTGGAGGAAATCCATATAGACATTTGCGCTCATTCTAAAGAGAGGTGACTCAACAGAATGTGGAAATCATTGGACAAAGCACTGATATCACATACAAGAAAAGTTTTACTAAAGATAATACAAAAAAGCTGCAACCATATATTGACAGAGAACTTCCAGAGATTCAAACCAGTTTCAGAACAGGACATGGAATGAGAGATATCATTGCTGATATCAGATGGATCTTGACTGAAAGCAGAGAATACCAGAAATATGTTTACCTGTGCTTTATTGACTATGCAAAGACTTTCAATTATGTGTATCATGGCAAACTGTGGACAGCATTGTGAAATGTGAGTATTCTGGAACACTTAATTGAGCTCATGAGGAGCCTATACCTGGACCAAGAGGCAGTTGTTAAAACAGAACAAGGAAACACCAAATGGCTTCAAATTAGGAAAGATATGCACCAGGGTTGTATTCTTTCACTATATTTATTCAGTGTGAATGCTGTGTAAATAATCTGAGAAGCTGGATTATATGAAGAAACGTGTGGCATCAGTATTGATGGAAGATACCATCCTGTGATATGCAGATGATATGACCTTGCTTGCTGGAAGCAAAGAGGACTTAAAATACTGGTGAAGATCAAAGACAACAGCCTTCAGCATGGGTGGCATCTCTATATAAGGAAAATAAAATTCCTCACAACTGGACCACAGAAAGCATCCATATAAATAGATAAAAGATTGAAGTCATGGAAGACTTCATTTTGTTTAGATGAACCCTCCTGGAAGTAGCAGTCAAGAAATCAAATAATGTATTGCATTAGGCAAATCTGCTGTTCAAGACCTCTTTAAGGTATTAAAGAGCAAAGACGTCAGTTTGATGACTAAGGTATGCTTTACCCATGCCATGGTATTTTTAATCACCTCATATGTGTGTGAAAGTTGGACAGTGAGTAAGGAAGACAATACAAGAATTGATGCATTGGATTTTTGGGGTTGGGGAAGAATATTTGCATTTTCCATAGACTGAAAAAAACAAAAAACAAATCTGTATTGGAAAAATTACAGCCAGAGGGCTCCTTGGAATCCAGGATAACCAGACTTTGTTTCTCATACTTCAGACATATTATCAGGAAGGACAAGTTCCTGAAAAAAGATACCATGTTTGGTAAAATGGAAGGTTGGAGAAAAAGAGGAAGACCCCCAATGAGATGGATTTGCACAGTGGGAGCAACAATGGCCTTAGGTGTAGCAATGAATATGAGGTTGAACCAGGACCAGTCAGTGTTTCATTCTGTTTTGCATGCATAGGGT
>NW_006408553.1:19574721-19576671 GCF_000296735.1 Chrysochloris asiatica | reverse complement strand
ACTCGATGGCACTTAACAACAACAACAACATTATCTCATAAGAAACATGTATTCCCCTTATATACTCTTCTAATACCAACAGCTGGATAACCCTATCATTACATTATCTTTACAAGTTTAATGAATCACAGAATGCTAGATTAGAAAAGGAACAAGGATATCATATAATCCATACTTTCCTTGATTACTTCCTGTCACTATCATCAAGTTGATTCTGACTTGTTGCTCCCATGAAGCTGTTGGGTTTGAACTGCCAATTTTGTGATTAGCAGTTCTGTGCTTATCCTAGAGTGCCACCAGGACTCCTTTGCCTTAATTATCTAGTGCTTCTGTAACATAAGTACCATCATTGTGTGACGTTAGAGAAAAGAAACCTATTTTCACACAGTTCAGGAGGCTTAGAGTCCAAACTCAGGGTATAGTTCTAGGAAGAGTTGCCTCCTAGTCTAATTAAACATTTAGTAGATGTCAGCAATCCCTGTGGAAGGTGAGTGAAAAAGATGAAGTCCTCCAATGAGGTGGTTTGGCATAGTGCTTAAGAAGAACTAAGTTGATCAAAACAGCATGGTACTTGTACAATGAAAAACAGATAGACCAATGGAACAGAATAGAGAACCCAGAAACAAATAAATCCATATACAGTCAGCTGAAATTTGACAAATGTCCAAAACACATTAGATGGGAAGGCATAGTCTCTTCTATAAATGATGTTGGCAGAACTAGAAATCCATTTGCAGAAGAATGAAATAATATCCACGTCTCAAACCATATACAACAAAATGAACTCAACATGGCTTAGTTACCTACAAGCAAAATTTAAAACTATAAAGATCAGTGGAAAAATAGGGGCAGACACAAAACCTTTATAAAGACCAATGGAAAAATAAGGACAGACTTAGGGGCTTTAATGCATGGCATAATTGCACTATCAAATATTACAAAAGACACACAAATAGTAGAAGTTAAAATAGATAGATCATTGCAACCTCTTACAAATTAGACACTATGTGCATCTATCTATTTATCTTTAGCTAAAGATAAAGCCAAAAGAGGAAAACAGAGCCCATAGCCTATGAAAAAAATATTTTTTTTGCAAGGACATATCAGACATGGGACTAATCTCTAAAATTTACTGAAAACTATAACCCGTCTACAAGAAAACGTAAACCCAAGCAAAAAGTACGTACTGGACCTGAACAGACACTATGGAGAAGACATTCAGGCAGCAAACAAACATATGAAGAAATGTTCAGAATCATTAGCCATTGTTGTTACCTGCCATTGAGTTGATTCCAACTCATGGCTACCTTATATAGTGTTTCTGAGGAGCAGCTGGTAGATTAGGAATGCCAACCTTGTGTTTTGAAGTTCAGTCCTGATCCTACAGTGCCACACAAGGAGTCCATCATTAGCCATTGTTGTTGTTTCTGTTAAGGGCCATCGAACCATTTCTGACACCAAGCAGTGTTGTATAGGGTTTCAGAGGAGTGACTGGTGAGATAGAACTGTCAACTTTGTGGTTCAAACCAACCTTGAGGTCAAGTGCTTATCCTCTGGAGACATACCAGGACTCCTGTTAGAGAGACACAAATTAAAACAACAATGAAATATCATCTCACACCAGCAAAGTAAAAAAAAAATAATACAAAATACTGGTTAGGGTATGGAGAGACTAACTAGGACTTTCCTAAATTTCTGGTGTACTTGTTGTTAAGTGCCATTAACTAGATTCTGATGCATTGCAACCCTGTATATGGTTTCCAAAGAGAAGCTGGTGAGCTTGAACCACTGATCTTGCAGTTCAAACAACTTTGCAGTCTGATGCATTAGCCCATAGCGCCACACAATTGTTGTTAAGTACCGTGGAGGTGGTT
The DNA here is from genome assembly GCF_000296735.1 of Chrysochloris asiatica. Classification (NCBI taxonomy): domain Eukaryota; kingdom Metazoa; phylum Chordata; class Mammalia; order Afrosoricida; family Chrysochloridae; genus Chrysochloris; species Chrysochloris asiatica. Next base: position 19,574,797 of record NW_006408553.1, on the reverse strand, counting down.
CAGACTCACAGTGACCCTGCACAGTGTTTCTGAGGCTGTAAATCTTTATAGGAGCAGAAAATCTCATCTTTCTCTC
>NW_006408553.1:19573230-19574621 GCF_000296735.1 Chrysochloris asiatica | reverse complement strand
TGTACTTCTTCCAAAACAGATCTATTGGATCTTTTGGCAGTCCATGGCACTTTCAGTATTCTCCTCCAACACCACAACTCAAAGGCATCAATTCTACTACAATCTTCCTTATTCACTGTCCAGCTTTCACATCCATATGAGGTTATTGAAAATACCATGGCTTGGGTCAGGCGCACCTTAGTCCTCTAGTTGACATCTCTGCTCTTCAATACTTTAAAAAGTTCCTGTGCAGCAGACTTGCCCAGTGCAATACGTCATCTGATCTCTTGACTGATGCTTCCGCGAGTGTTGATCATTGATCCAAGAAGAATGAAGTCCTTGACAGCTTCAATCTTTTCTCCATTGATAAGAATGCTGTTTATTGGTCCAGTGGTGAGGATTTTTGTTTTCTTTACATTGGGATGTAATCCTATGGGTTTAAAATGAGCCATATCAGAAGCAGGAGGGAGGATCTAACTACCATTAGAGGAAAAGCCAGGAGTGGAATGCATCCGTTGAACTCTGAGATTCCTGTGTATTGAACTTCCTCAATGCCTGGAGAGACCATTTTGATGCAGAAGGAGTGACAGAGGAGTGGCAGAGGGGCAGCAGCAGCAGCAGAACCAAGAACCAGAGCATGAGACAGAGCAGCGGACTTCCCAGCCCACAGAGCAAGTAAAGCTGAGTGACTTTGGGCAGGAACATTGCTTGTAGAGTGGGGTGCCCCCAGGCACTGATATGGGTGAGTTAGCTTCGCAGACCTAGTATCAAGAGTCAAACACCTTCAGGCTGAGGCTTATGGTGAAGTGGTGTGTTCTGTGGACATTTTATCAGCAACTGAATGAAACAACTGTGCCCTGAGCATCATCTAATTCTTTATTATAACTTGTTAACTTCCCTATTAAGCCTCAGAAACTGAGAATCAGGTTTGTTTAGTTCTATGTAGCCATTGCAATACATTAATGAACCCAGTAAGCAGAGGGCTGTGGGAGAAATGATTGATGCTATGCATTTATTTTTACACCAGTTCACTTCTGAATTCAGCTTGAATTTCTGGAAGCTCCCTGCGAGCTACCAAGATTTTTTCAATTATAGCCAACAAAATTTTACTTATGTGTGATATTAATGATATCATTTTATAATGTCTACAATATATTGTGTCACCTTTCTTTGGAATGGGCACCACCAGTTGGCCAGGTAACTGTCTTCCAAATCTCTTGGCACAGACTAGTGATTGCTTTCTGTGTAGCATCAATTTATTGAAACATTTCAGTTGGCATTTATCAGTTTCTGGAGTCTAGTTTTTTGCCAATGCTTTCAGTACAGCTTGGACTTTTTCCTTGGATCCCATTGGTTCTTCTTTTTTTTTTTTTTTTTAATGTTTTATTGTGAATTATGTGATAGGTAACATG
>NW_006408553.1:19571689-19573121 GCF_000296735.1 Chrysochloris asiatica | reverse complement strand
CACTTTAGTCCTCAAATTGACATCTTTATTTTTAAACTCTTTCAAGACATCTTTTGCAGCAGATTTTTCTTCTACAGTACATCAACTGATTTCTTCACTACTACTTCCATAAATTTCTTGACTACTGCATCCAAGTAAAGTCAAATGAAATTCTGAGAACTTCAGTCTTTTGTCATTTAACATTATGTTTTTTACTGGTCCAATTTTGAGAAGTTTTGTTGAAACAGAATCCATACTGAAGGCTGTAGTTGTTGATCTTCATCAGTAAGTACTTCCAGTCCTCTTTGCTTTAAGCAAATAAGGTCAACTACATATCACTAGTTGTAAACGAGTCCTCTTCTAATCCTGGTGCTACATTCTTTGACATACAACCCATGTTCTTCTTCAAGTAGCCCAGCTTCATGGATTATTTGTTTAGCATTCAGATTGAATAATTGTGATGAAAAGTTACAAGCCTGACCATTCCTAAAACCACACAGTATCTGCTTGTTCTATCTCTTGGTTTATATACAGGTTTATATACAATTAAGTGCTCTGGAATTTCTAATTGGTCTTAATGTTACCCATGATTTGTTATGAAACACACAGTAAAATGCCTTTGCATATTCAATATAACACAGGTAAACATACTTCTGGTTGTATTTATTTTCAGCCAAGATCCATTAGACATAAACAATAATAATATACCTAATTCCATTTTCTCTTCTGAAACTGGATTGAATCTCATAGTTTCTTGCCAATGTATTGCAGTAATTAATTTTGAATTTATTTAAGCAAAATATTACATGTGTGGGATATAAATGATGTTGTTTGATAATTTCTACATTTCACTGGATCATGTTTCTTTGGAATGGACATGTGTATAGATCTCATACAGCTAGTTGGCCTTAAGTTGCCCTGAAAACTTCATGGCATACATGAGTGAGTGCTTCCGGCACTATATCCATTTACTAGAACACTTCAATTGCTTTTCTGTCAATTCCTGAATCCCTGTTTTTCTCCAACGTCTTTAGTGCAGCTTGAATTTCTTCCTGCATTATCATCTGTTCCTGATCATATGCTACCTTTTGAAATACTTGAACATTGACCAATTCTTTTCAACATAATGGCTCTGTGTAATTCTTCCATCTTCTTTTGTTGCTTCCTGTGATGTTAACTTTTTTGCCAAAGAATCCTTAAGTATTGTAACTCAAGTCTAGAATTTTTTCTTTAGTTCTTCTGCTTTGGAAATGCTTATTTGTTCTTTCATTTTGGTTTTATAATTCTATGTCTTTGCATATTTTATTACAATATTTTACTTTGTCTTCTAGAGTCAACCATTGAAATCATCTGCTCAGCTCTTTTACACTTCTCTGTGGTCCTGTGGGCTAGTGTGTCGACTGCAATGTCATTTGGAAACCATACACAGGGTTGCTATGGGTCAGAATCAACT
>NW_006408553.1:19568958-19569563 GCF_000296735.1 Chrysochloris asiatica | reverse complement strand
TTTTTTTTAATCAGTAATGGATGTTATATTTTGTGAAATGTCTTTTCTGCATTAATCCATATGATCATATGTTCCTTTTGTTTTACTTATGTAGTGGATTGTATTGATTGCTTCTGATATTGAATTGTCCTCTCATAGCTGGTATGAATCCAAATTGGTCATTTTTTGTTTTGTTTTGTTTTGATAGGCTGTTGAGTTCTATTAGCTAGAATTTTGTTGAGAAATTTTAGATCTATGTTCATGATGGATTTTATTGTTAAGTGCCTGAGAAGGTTCTAACACATAGCAACCCTATGAAGGGTTTCCTGGTGAGTTTGAACCACTAACCTTATGGTTAGCAGTTCAGTGCTTGTGCTTCAGTGCCATGCCAGGTCTCCTCATGAGGGATATTGGTCTATATTTTTCTTTTCTAGTATGCCTTTACCTGGTTTTTATATGAGGTTTATGCTTGCTTCATAAAATGCCTTCAGGAATTTTCAACCTTTTTTTTTTTTTTATGTTCTGGAATTGTTTGAATAGAACTTATTTTAGGTCTTCTCTGTTTGGAAGAATTCATAATTAAAATAATCTGTGCCCTAACTTTTGTTGAAAGTTATTAAATTATC
>NW_006408553.1:19518945-19564228 GCF_000296735.1 Chrysochloris asiatica | reverse complement strand
ATTGATTTGATAGAGCAATTATGTGAGCCAGACAAAGGTACCACCATTACAATTTCAATCTTACTTAACATACCTTTATAATAATAATAGTAAGGAGTGAATACATCAATCAATAAATCAAAAAAATTTATTGACTATTCCTATATCTAATACACCAATCTGCAGCACTCAAAGTAAGTATAAAACATGCTTCCTCTCCAAAAGAATTTATACTAACTTTTGAAGCAAGGTATACTCACATAAAACAATCCAAGAGTTGTTATAGTCAACAATAGAAGACAATAGAATTATAGAATGGACTAAACAATGGAACAATGTATAGTAACTTGGCCTGGCTGTTCTTCAGTGGTGAGAATAATTACAAAGTGAATTAGACCATAGAGAAATCAATGTGGCTGCAGTCATCCAGGAAGCTTCATGTGCAGTAGTAAGGTCAACCGTGAAGAATCTCAAGGACACTCTAAGGGCACTTACATGATTTATATTGGACATAAATTAAAAGACTGAAATGGCTATTGAGAGAATATGCATTTAGTCTGTGTTCTGATATTGTTGTAATTAATGGTTAACAGCAGATAGTGTGAGTTGCTTGTCATATATCAATGCTTATAATGTAATGAAGAGATTTTAATTCAAATAAATTTATAACAATCCACTAAGAATATGTTCAGAATTGAACATAGCTAAAATGAGGGCAGAATTTTAAACTCCATAACATGAACAAATATGAAAGAAGTGTGGGTAAAGTAGAAATCCTGGAATCAGACATCATTCCAGACAAACTTAGGATAAATGTCTTATCTCAAAAATGAGCAATAAAGAGCAGACAATCAAAAATTTCAGGGACACTTTTAGACACAAGCAGGAAACTAAACAACATATAATTAAAGTACAGATGACCTATCACATTTGACCACTAAGAGGCTAGAAGGTTTAGGGTTAGGCCATAAGGTCTATAAACCAACTTTTGGCAAACAACGTAGTCACTGAAAAACAAACAAACAAACAAACAAACAAACAAAAAACGCATAGATAATCATCTCCTCAAATAATCTAAGATAAGCAGGTATCTTCTTTTTCTCTTAGATTATTCATGTTTCAAATCTATTCAGGTGGGGTTTATTCACTTTGCTCTTGAGGACATTTAAATTTTTCTTCAGTTTAAACTTGAAGTTGCATCATTGTTGTTGCTAGGTACCATCGAGTCAGTTCCAACTCATAGCAACTCTGCATAGGGTTTCAGAGGAGAGACTCATGAGGTTGAACTGCCGACATGGCAGTTCAAACCAGCCTTGCAGTCCAAGTGCATTAACACACAGTGCTACACAAGGACTTGCATGTTGTTGTTGTTGTTGCTATGTGCCGTGGAGTCGGTTCCAACTCATAGCAACCCTGTACTGGGTTTCTGAGGCTGTAAATCTATATGGGAGCAGAAAGCCTCATCTTTCTCTGGTGGAACAGCTGGTAGTTTAGAACTGCTGACCTTGCGGTTCACAGTCCAATTCATAACCACAACGCTACCACAAGCTATTAATTCCCTGACCTTGTTCTGACTGATGATATTGAATTTTTCCATTGTCTCTTTTTACATACTTCACACAATGAGCTTTACTAAGTAAGATAGTTACAGTACATGCTGTTGAAAATCAGTATTTCTGATTAATAAATCCTTAGTCTTGCAAAATTCTTTCGTGCAAACCCCCACATTTTTTTTTATACTCAAGGATCTGTTTTCCAAATATCAATTCTTCTTTGTTTCTAACTTTTTCAATCCAATCACCAATAGTTATAAAGCAACCTTGAGTGCATGTTGGATCAAATTCAGATTGCTCGCAGGTTTGGTAGAAATCCTAATTGCTTCTTTCTTGACATTAGTTGTTGGTTCATAGATTTTGCATTAATTGGTCCTCCATGCAGGAATATGGATATTATCCTATCAGTAACAACATTGTACTCTATGATGAAATTTTAAATGTTCTTTTTGACAATGAATGTGATATCATTCTTTTGCAATTTGTCAATCCTGGCATTATAGGCTGTATGACTGTCAAATTAAAAATGTCCAATTTAAGTCCATTTCAGTTTACTATGTCTAGGATGTGGCACTGTACGGTCAACACTGACTGCAAACCACAAGATCAGCAGTTCAAACTCACCAGCTGTTCCTCAGAAACCCTGTACCTGATTGCTATGAGTCAGAACCAAACTCAATGGTACTTAACAAGAAAAACATGTTTAGGATGTTAATCTTCAAGCATTCTACTTTATCTTTTTTGACATCTAATATTCCTTAACTCTTACTTAATATATTCAATGTTCTGATTACAGACCATCTTATGTCTATAAGTAACAACACAGTTTATTTAGTTGTTTGTAATAAAAACTCATGGATTATTTTTAATGTCTCTTGTTCATATACATCATACTTGTATTTCTATTATATTTATGTATCCTATTGACTCTACCTTCAAAACATATTGTGACCATAGCTACTGTTACTACCATTAACCACACTAGTTTTGTTCCTTAATTTGGAAAACAGTCATGACTCCTAATTGTCTCTGCTCTTTATTCTTTAATACATACCATATAACCACAGATATTTCTTTCTTTTTTAAATTTTCCTTTCACTTCTTGTTATAGACATCTTTTGTGGGGGACGGTAGGAATAAAGAGTTAAATTTGGATTATGGCTATGTCTAAGTTAGGCCTAGCATACCATTTAGTGTTCTGGTTAGTGTTAGAACTAGGGTTAGTGCTAGGGATAGGGGTTGAGTTAGGAGTAGGATTAAGTTTTGGTCTTCTTTTAGAGTTACAGTGAGGTTTATTTTTATATATTATATTTTCTTTAAAGCTACTTGGTTTCTTCTTCATTTGGAAGTTCTGCAACTGCATTACTCTCTTTCTATTTTATTTACTTTTTTTTTTTTTTTTTTTTTTTAATGTTGCAATCTGATGTCTTTGGTTTCCTATGTTCAGACTTATAGGTCTATTTTACTGTGAATGCTTCTATATCTGAGTTGAGTTCCAGGTGATATTATCATGTATTCATATATGTTAGTTACAGGTTGTTGTCTGCTGTTGTTGGATCCTTGTCCAGAGAACTCCCATTAATATTTTGTGTAAGGTTTGTCTGGTCTATGCAAATTATTTCAATTTCTGTTTATTTGGAAATGTCATAACTTCATTTTCATATCTGAGGGGCCATTTTGCTGGGTATATGATTCTTGGTTGACTTTTTTTGTTGTTGTTGTTGTTGTTTTTTCTTTCAGAGTTTTATATGTGCCATCTCACTGATCTCATTGTCTTCTTGCCTATATGATTTCTGCTGGGAAATAAAAGATTACATTTGTTAGCTCTCATTTGGAAGCAACTTTTTGTTTTTCCTGAGCTTCTTTCAGTATTATTTGATTTTGACAAGTTTGATTACAGTATGCCTTGTTGATTTTGGAGTTTGTTTAACTTCTTCTTCTTTTTCTTTCTTTTTTTTTTTTTAATTTCTTGATTGGCTATCTTTTCATATTTCATGATGATAGGGAAAATTTCTTCCAAAAACTCTTTAAAATTTTTCTCCATTTGTTGTTGTTGTTGCTGTTGCTTCTTCTTGTTTTAGAATTCCAGTCACACATAAGTTATTCCTCTTGTTTGTGTGCCTCACAAATCTTAGGCTTTCTTCATACTTTTTTAATATTATTTTTTTCTTTTCCTTTGTTGTTTTTGTTAAGTGCAGTCAAGTCAGTTCTGACTCATAGTAATCCTGCATTGGGATTTCCGAAGGTTTGAACTGCTGATTTTTTGATCTACAGTACAGTGCTGATCCTATAGCACCACACCAGGAGTCCTCTAGCAAATTAATATTGAGAGATTTGACTTCAAGCTCAGAAATTTCTCATTCCATTGACTCAATTCTAATTCTTTGTATTTTCAGTGTATTATTTCCAAAGTCTTGGTACTAATCTTCTGGCTTTCTAATTGTCTTTGTATAGTTTCCAATTTTTCATTTATTTGTCAGTGTGTTCTTATATTGTCTTCCTGAATTCTTCAATTTTTTTTTTCTGTCTTCTCCTTGCTGTCCTCAATCTTTCTCTCAATCAGTTGAAGATATCTAAATATCATTATTTTAAATTCCTTATCAAGCTCTGGTAGCGTAGTGGTTATGAATCGGGCTGCGAACCTTAAGGTCAGCGGTTCGAAACTACCAGCCGCTCCGCGGGAGAAAGATGAGGCTTTCTACTCCCGTAAGGATTTACACCCTCGGAAACCCTGTACAGGGTCGCTATGGGTCGGAACCGACTCGACGGCACTTAACAACAACAACAACAACAATCAAGGTATTCTGATACTATTTCTGGTATTATATTTTTCTGACTGTATTTTGGTCATTTGTTTGAGGCATTCTGTCTTGTTTCTTCATTTAAGCAGAGATTGTCTGTTTTCTTTGAGACATGATATTTAATTGATGAGTATATATTGTTTTGTCAATAGGTATTCACCACCTATCTTCTGGTGAATTTGACAGGAACAGAAAGCATGAATATAGTTCACTGTTTGATATTTGTGTAGCATACTTCAGGGTGGGTTGGGTTCACTGCATTCAGAAGTAGAAGTGGCACTCTCTGCACATGACCTCTAGCAAAGAACAGGATGCACAGAATGGGGTTCCACTGGCTGCAGAGTTGCCCTTGGCTGGACTGACCATTTCCCTGGCTACCAGGAGAACTTAGAACATAGGAGAATCACACCCTCTTGACACCAACCTCTAGCCCAGATATTCCCTGTACCTGTAGGCAACTATATCAACAGTTGCTTACAAAAGCTCAAGATGACTATGATGCTCCTTGCCAACTGACAGTCCACCTGTTTTTCTTCTCTCACACTGCTCCTGTTCAGCTTCATCTTCCAGTTAGCATTCAATCCACATGTCTTTTAGGATCCCAGCTGCATCTGTTTCACTTTAAGTCTCATGTTTTTGTAGCAGAGGGTTTGCTTAGTACATCTATCTATGTACCCTACAAAGATTTTTAAAGAAACACCTGCAAGGTCATGTCATCCTGCTACTAAAAACATTCCATTAACCTCAATTTAAAAAATAAATCTTCATCTTTTACCATGGTTGATTTATACCTAAAATTATCATCCCATACTCTCTTTACTTCCTTGGCCTTTTGTAGTATCACTCTTCCCATGCTCACTAAGCTCCAGACACAGTTATTCTCATTTTGTAGCCATTAGACATCTTGTTCTTTGTGCCTGATATTTTAAGTCCCAGATCATAGCTTAGTCTTAACTTAAAAGTCACATTTTCAGATATGTTAACTCTGACCACTTGGTATAAAGGAATCCTCAAGTAATTTTCACATCATCTCATATTATTTCAGTCATATCATATAACTACATGATATATTTTTCTGTTTGTTTATTTATTGCTCCTCCCACTGAAATATTGGTTCTATGAAGACTAGATACTTGGACTATCTTTTAAAATTATATCTTAAAACTGAGAAAAACATCCATAATTAGCACTTAATATTAGAATGGCATGTGTGAAGATCTAAAAACCAAAAGGGAAGAAAATCCTCATCATTTCTCAAGCTCAAAGAAATGAAGAAACTATTCAAGTCTTAATTTGAAAGATTGAAGGTTCTGTAGGCAAAATAGTGAATGATGCAGAAAGCATAAGAAAAAAAATAAAAAGGAAGGAATACACAGAGTCAATGTACCAAAAAGAAATGGTTGATATTCAGCCTTTTCAAGAGGTCTCATATGATCAAGAGCCAATGGTACTGAATGAAGTATTCCAAGTTGCACTGAAGACACTGACAAAGAACAAAGTTCCAGGAATTGATGGAATACAAATATAATTTTTTCAACAAACTAATGTAGCACTGGAAGCACTCACTCATCTATGCCAAGAAATTTGCAAGACAGCTACCCTGCCAACTGATTAAAAGAGATCCATATTTGTGCCCATTCCAAAGAGAAATGGTCCAACAGAAAGAAGAAATCATTGCACAATATCACTAATATCACAGACAGGTAAAATTTTACTAAATATAATTTTAAAATGGCTGCAACAGTTCATTGATAGGGAACTGCCAGAAATTCAAGCCAGATTCAGATGAGGATATATAGCAAGGGGTATCATTACCAACATCAGATGGATCTTGGCTGTAAACAGAGAATACCAGACAAATGTATTTACCTATGCTTTATTGACTATGCAAAGGCTTTTAACTATGTGGATCATGGCAAGCTATGGACAACACTGCATATAGTGAATATTCTTAATTGTGCTCACGAGGAACCTGTACATATACCAAGAGGCAGTTATTTGAACAGAACAAGGGGACATGACATTTCAAAAATTTGGAATGGTGTGTTATATTCTTTCACTATTTTAAAATTTAAATTAAAAAATAAATGTTTTAATTAGGAAAAGGTTGTATTGTTTCAACATTTTTAATCAGTCTGTATGTTGAACCAAGAATCCAAGAAGCTATATAATAAAAAAAAAGATCATGGCATCAGGATTGGAGAGAGACTCCTTAACAACCTGAAATATTTAGATAATGTAACCTTGTTTATTGAAGTGAAAGTACTTTAAATACTTACTGCTAAATATCAAAGACCACAGTCTTCAATATGGGTTTCTCCTCAATGTAAAAACACAAAAAGTCTTACCATTGGGCTATTGTTGTCATGATAAATGGAGAAAAGATTGAAGTTTTCAGAGACTTCATTTTGCTTGGAGCCACTATCAACACTCATGGTAACAACAGTCAAGAAATGAAACGACAAATATGCCAGGCTTGTATTCTTTCTGCACAAGACCTATTTAAAATATTCAAGAACAAAGATGTTAGTTTAAGGTGTGCCTGATCCAAATTGTTTCCGATAGCCTCATATGCATGTAAAAATTGGGCAGTGAATAAAGAAGACCACAGAAGAACCGATGCTTTTAAGTTATGTTGTTGGAGAAAAACATTATAAGTACCATGGACTAACAGAACAAAAATATCTGTGTTGGAAGGAGTAAAGCCAGCATGTTCCTTATAAACCTAAATGATGAGACTTTGTCGCTCTTACTGCAGAAATATTATCAGGAGAGAACAATTTCTTTAGAAGGGCATCATGCTAGGTAAAGTGGAGAATCAACGAAAAAGAGAAAGACTTACAATGAAATGGTAACAGCAGCTCAAGCTTTTCAAGGCTCGTGAGAATGACTCAGAACAGGGCAGTGTTTTGCTCTGTTGGCTATAAGGCTGCAATGAGTCATAATAAACTCGATGGCACCTAAGAATAGTAACAATATTTGAATAAAAGAATTATTATCATGGCTGTGTGTGAAAGGCCATTTGGAAGGATTGTGAAGCACACAATCTGCTCAATCATCCCTAGGTGGAAGTTGTTCTGATATTATTTCTGCAAAGTTCATCAGCGGGATGAATGCCAGACAGTCCCATCTTCTGACCATGACTTAATCTTTATATGAAATTTCAGAGCTTTATATGGTGAGTGGAATTATTTATTTAAATAATTTTACTTCATATGTTCAAGATAGCATGATACATTGCTTTGGTAAAAGCTTTGATCAATCTCACATTAGAACTGCAGCAAGTACTATATCTACAGAAAGATGTGATGGGGAATAAGTGGTTGATTTATTTAATGTTGTTGCTAAATGCTGTCGAGTCACTGCTGACTCATAGCGACCCTGTATATGGTTTCTGAAGAGTAGCTGATGTGTTTGAACTGCCAACCTTGTGATTTGAAGTCTAGTGCTGATCCTCCAGTGCCACACCAGGAGATTTATTCAATAGGATAATATAATTATACTAGTTGTTGTCTTATAATGAATTAGCAGCAATCAAATTCTGTAATCAAAATGTTCAGTATTTTTGGCATGGGAACAGGAGCAATTAAATACTTAGAGCAATCTATAATATAGACATAGCACGGGGTATTTTTTTTGTGATAATTTACATGACTAATGTTGACATAGAATTGTCATTAAACCTAGGATCATTGTTTTTGTTAAGTGCTCATAGTGTCCCCGTGTAAGGTTTCTGAGAGTGGCTGGTGGCTTTAAACTACTATCTTTGTAGTTAGCAGTCCAGTGCTGATCTTTCAGCACAAATCAGGGCTTCAAAACTAGTATGAACTCCTCAAATTACACAATGTGAGCTCTATTGCTAAGATAAATTAAATTTCAATAGTTATACGAATACTGATCACCAAGAAAACTCCATATTTGAAAAGAGAAAGTGTTTAGTGGATTAAGATTTTAAGACTCATTGGCATAGGAACAGAAGGCTTTCTTTGGGGAATACTTTAGAGACACAGTACAAAAAAAAAAAAAAATGCAACTAAACTTTATGGTCATTTAGTAACATTTCCTAGAGGAAGACAACTTTGGATCTCATTTTGACAACCAATTGTCATCAACAGTTTTGTAGAAATCATTTAAATTCCTCAAGTCTTGAATTCTACTTCTACAGCATAAAGAAACAACAACATTAAGGATCAGCTTTATCTATCACATATGACAGTTTAGAGACTCAAATGAAAAACTTTCATCATATAATATTTCAAGCTTCAATGCATTTTTAAAATGGAGCTATGAATTTTCAGTAATAGTGATATACATATTTAGCAGCAAAATGCATAGTAGCAGTCCAACTCATGTATTTTTTTTAACAGTACAAATCTCTGAAAATCCATTACACATCACATATAATAAGAGATCTATTAATCATATATTTTGAACTTGCTTACTTCCTCTTTTAAACCCCATAGATACTAAGACCCTGGCACCAAAGGCCTTTGTGAATTTCTACAGACAGGTTAGTTCAGCAGACCACAGGTTGTTAGCCTTCAGACCCTCATGGTTAAGTGTAAGAAGTACTGTATGACCTAAGAATTCTTCCCTGCTCCTGAATGGATCCCTAGTCATAAAGTTACATCTGTTCAGTGGCCTATACTTTTCTCCTTTCCATTCCTACTCTATGTGGCATTTCTATTGCTCAATCTAAATCCCTAAAGGCCTAAGTATCTGCAGTCACAGCTGTTAGAAGTGATTTCTCTAAAGCATATCAGGGTGAAAGTTGCTTCATCCACCTACAATGCTATCATTATCAGTCATCTTAGTAAAATCAGAGATGAGCCTCCTTTCAGGGTGACAGCAACTGCAAACTGCTGATATCTTCTTGATATGGATTTCTTAATGGTTAACCTAGAATAAAATGTATATTGCTCTGATATTGCTCTGCATGCAGAAAAGCTTCTTATTTAACAATGTAAAAATAAAATCTGGTTTTGTTATAATTCCTTCCTGTTCTATTTGAACAGCAGGAGTACACGTTTATTTTTTACATCCTTCTGCTGAAGACATTAAGAGTTTGATATTAAGCAAATAAAGGAATTTGTTTCAAATATCTAAGCCTAGGTCAAGAAACCAGGCAATAAGTTAGTGACATGGAAACTGGACTTTGTTACATGAGATGCAACTCTAGATATTTTTTCCTTAATTGACTCAGCAACTGCAGCAAAGTTCATTTACTGTAATCAATATTACTTTACATTGTACCTCAATCAAAAACTACTTTCTGTGGTCAATAGCAATTAGACAGATGAACAGAAATGGCAGCATTGATGGGTGGGCATGGGACCCAATATTTATACCTGCCGTTCTTCTCAGAAAAATACATGTCAGGCAACAGCTAATTGCATTATATTGAATTTGAAACCTTACAGGAAAGGGTAACAATAGGTCTCAGAAAAAAAATCAAGACTATTATTACTCACTAGTCAGGAGTTGAGGTAAAAATGTGTGACTTTTTTTGGGTGGCTTTTAAAGTTAACTAAGATCTAGTAAACAGGAGGGCAAACACTAAAGCCAAAGAACTACAAAGGGCCCCCATGAACTATGAAATGGCACTTCGTAGGAAGATTCAAAGAATACAAGATTTCCCCCTAGAGAGTGCCTTGATAGATGTAGAGTTGTCTTTGATTTTAATGAAGAACTATGACCAATGGGGAAAATAATAAGGAAAACAGGAAACCCACAGAATAATTTGAATATACAATGAGAAATAATGAGTAAGAACTGGGAAAACATTGAATGCCACGTCTAAATAAACATGGGAAGGCATTCACATTCTGTCAATGAGTGTATGATAAGCCAAACAGACTCATGCATAAAACACTTCTAAGAGTATTGGTGTGGTACAGTGGGCTAATGAGTTAGACTGCAAAGTTGTTTGAACTGCAAGGTCGGTGGTTCAAATTCACCAGCTGCTCCTTGGAAACCCTATACAGGGTCGCTATGGGTCAGAATCTACTCGATGGCACATAACAACAACAACAATGAGAGTCCAGGTGGGGTGCTGCAGGATAATACACTGGACTGCAAGGTCTGTTTGAACTGCAAGGTCAGTGATTCAAACTCTCCTTGGAAACATTTTACAAGCGCTTAACAACAACAACAAAATATATGTTATTTTGTGATTGGTTCTCGGATTTTTTTCTTTGCACCCGTTTTAAAACCTATATTGCATGGTTTAAACAAATATTTTCAGGGAAACAAAGTTGCAGTAACACAGAGGGCTGTTCTAAGTGTTGTTAGAATCAAGTTGGGTTGCACAAAGTCCACCTAGGAATCAGAGGGTGATAGAGGCCAAGGAAACACACTAGTGTTTCCCTGGAGCTCTGGTAGCGTAGTGGTTACGAAGTGTTTACGAATCGGGCTGCGAACCTTAAGGTCAGCAGTTTGAAACTACCAGCCGCTCCGCGGGAGAAAGATGAGGCTTTCTACTCCCGTAAAGATTTACACGCTTGGAAACCCTGTACAGGGTCGCTATGGGTCGGAACCGACTCGATGGCACTTCACAACAACAACAACAACATATCTGAAGAAAGGTGAGAAAGAACCCTAATTAGCACAACAAAGAAACCATTTTTGACCTTAGTAAATGTGTGAATAAGACTTGTTGCTGTTAAATTTAGTCCAGTTGATTTGGACTCATTGCAATTCTGTATATGGTTTCAGAGTAGCAGCTTGTGGATTTGAACTGCTGATCAATTTGGTTAATCTGAGATAGAAAGAACACAGTTTTAAAGTATCAGATGTCAGGAAACTAGATATTGGTTGTGCATAGAATCCTTATAATCCAAGCCAGGATGCCAAGTCTTGTACCACAATCAACATGACTTCCTGATTTTTCTAGGGATTTCTTCTATAAAAATTGCAGTTCACAAAAAACAATGAAAAAACCTAGAAACACCAATCTCAAATGTTTGCTTTTTGATTTAAAGAGATTACTGGGCTATGTTTCGAATGCTCACAAATTTTCAAGAATTCTATCTTCTTTCACTTTGCTCAAGCAACCAGTAACTTTCTATGATTATCTATTCAAACTTCCATCTTTGCCATTTTAATAGATCTATTCTCCTTACAACACTCAAGGATCTTTTAAAATGTATATTGATCATAAAATTCTTCTACTTAAGCCCTCTCAATAACTTTCTATTAGGCTTTGAATAAATTTCAAACTGCTATTGACCTGGAAGGATCTGCAAGGTCTGATCCTTTCTACTTCTATAGCCTTATCTCATGCTACTCTCTCCAATTCATTATTCTTAATATATCACATTTTTCTTTACATAAGGAGCTAGCATTTGCCATTATTCCCTCTAGTGTCTCCTACACTATTTAATGACTCATATCTTCTAATCCTTCACTCTCAACTTAATTATCATCCTCTCAGAAAATACATTTCTGACCATACTCTATAAAGCAATAGTACCCACCATTATTCTCTCTGATTAAACTATAATCTTTGACTTTATGGCACTTTTCATAATTTGCTATTTAAAATAGCCCAAATATAAATGGGAGCTCCACATGGATTCATCTTTAGAAGGAGTTATGTTTAAAGGAATCATAAATAGGATTTTAGAATTTATTGAAGTGTCTATCTCTATAGTGGGTTTTAAGTGACTGAATCAGAAGTATTACTATGTACTTCAGAAAAGAACTCTCAGAAATCTACTGTATTCAAAAATTTCCTTCAAAACTCTGCAGCTGACAAATAATTCTTCCATCTGCTTTTCATTCTCCTAATTCCATCTTTTACTAGCAGTATACATCAGAAGTGGCTAATTGGCCTTCAGATGTACAGACAGAACCCTCTGGGGTCTGGGTCACTCTTGATTTCTTCAAGGACCAAGAACATTTATGACCTTTGTACCTCCATGGTTATCAGCATAGAGATTCAATTTTTACTCATTAGGTATGCATGGAATTAGACTTTGTTGTACTATTGTATATTTGGTTACTTGTGTATTTGTTGTTGTTGTTGTTGTTAGGTGCCATCAAGTCTATTCCAACCCATAGCAACCCTGTATAGGGTTTCAGAGGTGCAGCTGGTGAGCTTGAACCACCGAACTTGCAGTTTAAATGACTTTGCGGTCTGATGCATTAACCCACAGTGCCATACCAGGACTTACTTCTCTCTACATAGCTGTGTCTCAGTCTCTTCTTTATAAACACACACACACACACACACACACACACATACACACTTCCTATTTCTCAACTTTGCTGAACCTCTATGAAATCAGACCATATTTATTTCACATTAAATACACATTTGTTGAATAAATGAATCTGTGTACCTGAATTTCTTCCTTTGTGGCTTTAACCTCATCAGGCAGTTTCCAATTCATATTCATATGTTTCCAGCAGCTGCTCCTCTCATACTTCCTCACATCAGGCACATTAACCCTCAACTTGCAATGCTGATGTGCTCCGCTGCTTCTGATGTTGCCATAACTTTCTAATATCAACTTTAAAATGTTATTTTGTTATGGTGGAAAACATATCATTTTCATAACTCTATACTTCACTTATTCCTAGGGGAAAAAGCAACCATCCCTCATAACTATGTGTAATTAATTATATGTGTGGGTATGGGCAGGTATGTGGTGAGGGAGGTTGGAGTAAATGGAGAGGGTGAGTAGACAAGAATATAATACATAATTATATTATTTGGTTCATTTTATTATTGTAATCCTACACTCTGACAGTGATCGAGCCCTATTTCCAGTATTATTGCCTGAAATGTTAGCTGAAGTAAAGCATGAGTCTTTTGCAGTTATGGTGGCTGCCTCTTCAACTACAGAGGTGGTAGGCAGGATTCTCACTTCAAGTGACTGCAGCATCTTCATATTTTCTGCATCTAAGGATTACTTTGAAGCCAAGAAGTGAAGACAAGTTAATTTAACTAAAGACAATTTTCATTGGATAAGGGATCTGTAATCAATAGATAAATACCACCTTCATCTTTCTTTCATTTGGAAGGCATAATTCTGAGGTGATTCTACCCAGTGTCTGTATGGGATTTTCAGAGGTTCAAGCTTCAGTCGCCTACAATGAGAAGACATCTTCTATAAGCCTTCCCCTCTTTCCTGACTTATGCCCTTTTTTCCTAATTCAGGCATCCTGATGTCACTAGGAAAAAGACAAAACATGTTATCTGCACCCAAATTTTGATCTTAAGGGAATTTAAAGCATAACAATATCATTTAATATTCTAGTTCACTCCTCTTTCACCAACCATTTTCCTAAACAAAATGTGTATATTTTACTGTCTCTCTATCTTTCCTCCTCTCCTTTCTCACTCTTCTTCCTTAGACTAAAAAATACAATTGGGAGGTTATAAGAAAATCTTCCTTATTGAAATATTTAGGAATGCTTTTCATGGAGACCGTTGCCAAAAGCCATGTTGATTTCCATCATATTGCTTTTATTTTATTCAAACCAATTCCAAGAAGTTCTCTTTGACATTTCCACCAATGCTTAATGGTGTCACCCCTTTGATGAGCATCTGATAGGATTTTAGGAAAGAAAGAGAGAGAAAGAAAGAGCAAGACAGAGGGGAAGGAGGGAAAGAAAGGAAGTATGACAGATGAAAACTCAACTGCTACAAGTATAGAGATAAATATACATGATGAGGGATATGTTTAAGAATAATGAAAGAGATTGCTGTCCACAGCAAGAAAAAAGCTCAGGAGGTAAGGAATATAAAATAGCAAAAGTAATGTGCCAATGAACCTAGAAAGTCAGTGGGAAATTGCTGAGCATAAATAGCCATAGAGAGCCCACAAAATGTAAACAAAGGAGTGAGGTGTTCATTGAGGAATATGCTGTTTGTAATGTTTTTAATTGACTTATGTAAACAGAAAATAGGAGACTGAGGGGGAAAACTAATTTTCGAACCTTCAAAAATAATACTTCTTATAGATTTGATTGGGCATGCAAGTAATACAGAGTCTAAGAAATCTCCACTGTATTAACCTTCTTTTGTCTCCCAGGGAATGAAATAGATGGTACTTTAGGAGGGTTTTATTTGTTTTGTTTTGTTTTTCAATTGTGCTATTTACTTTCTTCAAAGGAGTGCCTTTCATCAATGATCTTTTTTGTTAATAAAATAATATCATACACGTACAATGTATACATCTTGCTGTAAACAGGACAAGGTTGTTACTGTTCTAGCTTCATTCAAGCATCTAGTATGTCAACTTTTTTCTTGAGCTATATTATGTTCCTGCTTTCTCACTTAACAATGACACAGAGAACCAATTTATAATCATCTAGATATTCATCTTTTGTAAGGACATGCAGAAGTGTACGAAGCACAAATCAGTTTGGAGTGCTTGTCACAGTCTATTGGAAGTCAAAGATGAACCAACAACAAAAAGGTTTACATTATCATTTTGATTTCAATTTAATGTTACACCCACAAGTCTCTCTAAGTAATATGGCAAATAAATAATCATTATTTAACAGGAAAGTCACCCATCCTTACTAAAACCAGAATGAGTGTAATAATTACTAGGCACTTAGAGCAGCTAACTTATGAAGTAAAAACCACAATAAGTAGTGCTAATATTCTGAATCTAAAACTGGTCCTTCAGGATTTTTTAAAATTTTATTTAAATTTTGCTTTGTTTTGGTTTAGTCATCTATTAAACCATGAATCAGACTAAAGTTTGGAGCTTTAATTTCTTTTGTTTTTACTATCTTAGTAATAAAGGATGAGTGAAACATAATAAACATAGTTTCTAAAACAACCTGGAATAGCACTTACAATTATACACTACATAATATATCCTGATTATTACTAAATATGTACATATTGGTGACCATATGTGTATGTTGTGTGTGTGTGCATGTTGTATATAATTTCATGGGAATTGACTCTATGAGACAGAGCAGAATTTCTCTCATGGAGTTTCCTAAGCTTGTAATCTTTATGAGAACACATTTGTTGTTATTGTTGTTAGGTGCCATCAGTAGATTCTGATTCATAGCGATCTTATGCACACCAGGAGGAAATACTGCCAAGTCCTTTACTATGCTCACAATCATTGAGCTAATTGTTGTTTTCACAGTGCCAATCCACCTTTTTGATGGTCTTCCTCTTTTTCGCTGGCCGTCCACTTTACCTGGCATATTATCCTTCTGCAGGAACTAGTCCCTGCTGATAATATGTCGGAACTATGAGAGATGAAGTCTTGCTACCCTGACTTCCAAGGAGCATTCTAGTTGTACTTCTTCCAGCACATATTTGTTTGTTCTTCTAGTAGTACTTATAATATTCTTCTCCAACACCCTTGTTCAAATGCATCAGTTTTCTAAGGTCTTCCTACTTTCCACTGTCCAACTTTCACATGTAAATGAGGCTATTGAAAATACCATCGATTGGATATGGTACAATTTAGTACATAAAATTACACATTTGCTTTTAAATATTTTAAATAGGACTGTGCAGCAGAGTTGCCTAATGTAATACATCGCTTGATTTCTTGACTTCTGCTTCCATGAATTTTGATGGTGGATCAAAGCAAAATGAAGTCTTAGACAACTTCAACTTCTTCTCTATTTATTATGATTTTATTTATTGCTGAGGTGGTAAGGATTTTTGTTTTCTTTACATTGAGATGCAACCCATTCCAAAGGCTGTGATATTTGATCTTCATGAGTATTTTAAGTCCTGTTTGTTTTCAGCAAGCAAGGTAGTATCATCTCCATATCGCAGGTTGTTAATGAAGCTACCTCCAAACCTGATGCCATGTTTTCCTTCATATAATCAAGCTTTTGGAATTATTTGTTCATCATACAAATTGAATATGTATGGTGAAAGAATTCAACCCTAGTGCTCATGATTTTAAACCATTCAGTCTCCCTTCTTTCTGTTTGAACAACTGCCTCTTGGTCTTTGTACAAGTTCCTCATGAGCACAATTAAATGTTCTGGAATACTCATACTTCACAATGTGGTCCATAACTTGTCATGATCCACACAGTAGAAAGTCTTTTAATAGTCAATAAAGCACAGGCAAACATCTTTCTGATATTCTCTGCTTTCAGCCAAAATCCATCAGATGTCTGCAATGATATGCCTTGTTCCACATCTTTGTCTGATTATACCTTGAACAGCTGTCTATTCACTGTCAATTTAATGTTTCAAGCATTTATGAATTGTTTTACTTGCATGTTATGTTAGTGACAGTGTCCTATGATTTCTACATTCTGTTGGTCACTTCTTTTTGTAATTGGCATAAAGACGGATTTCTTCCTATCAGTTGGCCAGTTAGCTTCCTTCCAAATTTCTTACTTGAGTGTGTGCCTTCAGTGCTGCCTCAGTTTACTGAAAAATTTCAATTTGTATTCCATCAATTCTCGGAGCTTTGTTCTTTGTCAGTGCCTTCAGTGTAGCTTGGAATTCTTCATTCAGTACCATTGACTCTTGATCATTTGCTACCTCTTGAAACGGTTGAACATCAACTATTTCTTTTTGGTACAATAACTCTGTGTATTCCTTCAATCTTCTTTTGATGCTTTCTGCATCCTTCATATTTTCCCCAAAGAATCCTGAAAGTTGAGGCTACATTTTTTTCCCCTTAGTTCTTTCACCTTGAGAAATGTTGAGTATGTTCTTCACTTTTGGTTTTGAAACTACAGATCTTTGTGCATTTCATTATATTTGACTGCGTGTTCTCTATCTGCCCTTTGAATTTTCTGTCAAGCTATTTGCGTTCCTAATTACTTCCATTTGCTTTAGCACCTCTATGCTGGAAAGCAAGTTTCACAGTCTATTCTGACATCCATTTAAGTCTTTTCCTTCTTTCTTGTCTTCTTAATGATCATTTGCTTTCTTTCTGTACAATATTCTTAATCATATCAAACAACTTTTCAGGTATTCGGTGATTAGTGTCTATTGAATCAAATTTGTTTGAATTGATCTCTAAATTTAGGTGGGATATGTTCAAGGTCACATTTTGGCTCTCATTTTAATTTTCTTCAGCTTCGACCTGGAGTTGCATATGAACAACTGATGGTATGTTCCACAGTCTGCCACTGGCTTTCTTTTGGTTGAATATATGGAGTTTTCCACTGTCCCTTTCCACAGATGTAGTCAATTTGATGTTAGTGTACTCCATCTCATGAGGTCCATGTGCATAGTCATCTTTTATGTTGTTTAAAAAGGTATATGCAATTGAAGACATCATTGATTTTGCAAAATTCTATCTCATATTCTTCAGCATCATTTCTATCACCAAGGCCATATTTTTCAATTACTGACCCTTCCTTTTTGTTTCCAACATTTGCATTCCAATCACTAGTAATTATAAATGCATTTTAATTATATGTACAATCAATTTCAGACTAAAGAATTTGTTAGAATTCTTCAATTTCATCTTCACTGGCTTTAGTGGCTGATGGATAAATTTGTACAATAATGGTATTAACTGGTTTTCCTTGTTGGAATATGGATATTATTCTATCATAGAATGAATGCATTATAGTTACAAATAGACTTTGAAACGTTCTTTTTGATGATGAATGTGGTACCATTTCTCTTGAATTTGTCATTTCTGGCATAGTAAATCATGTGATTGTCATATTCAAAATGACCAGTACTAGCCCATTTCAGCTAACTAATGCTAGAACTATTGATGTTTTTGCATTCCATTTGATTTTTGACATCTCCTAATTTTTCTGGATTCATACTTCATACATTCCATGTTCCAATTATTTAAGGATGTCTGCAGCTGCTTCTCCTCATTTTGATTTGTGCTCCATCAGCAATTATAGGTCCCCAAAGCTTTATTCCATCTGCATCATCAATGTCAACTACACTCTGAGGAGGCAGTTCTTCTCCAATCATATATTGAGTGCCTTGCACCCTGAAGTAGCTCATCTTAAAGTACTGTATCTGACAATATTCTGGTGTTGTTTATCATGTTTTGATATTCAATTTTCTTGTGTTATCTGACAGTGTTTTATTATTGTTCGTAATTTTTTCTGTGGTTAAACAATGGAAGTAGTCCATATCTCCTTCTGAGTCTGTCTTAGTTTGGAAGCTCAGCTGAAGCCTGTTCACCATGGATGACCCTGCCAACATTCAAAATATTGGAGGCAGAGATTCCAGCATCACAACAGTATGCAAGCTGCCACCTCAATGTAATAAACTGACAGACAGATGAGTGGTTTTTTGAGTATATTGCTGAGTTTTTCTCGCACAGATCAGCAAGTGAGTTTGAACCACTGATCTGTCAGTTACTACCTGAGCTTTTAACCAATGTTCCACTAGCACTTCTTAGAAGAGATGCTGTCATGGGGGGAATAAAAGTCAAACCCATTTGTTTATACAATATGCACCCCTTCAGTAATAAAATAAGACTACTGTGGCAGTGTAGGATACACACTAGACTGTAAAGTTGACTTGAACTACAAGGTTTGGAGTTCAAATTCACCAGCCATCCCTTTGAAACTCTGTACAGGGTCATGATCGATTGTGTGGATCATGACAAGCTATGGACAACATTATAAAGTATGAGTATTCCAGAACACTTAATTGTGCTCATGAAAACTCTGTACACAGACCAATAGGCAGTTTTTCAAATAGAACATGGGAACACTGAATAGTTTAAAACTAAGAAAGTGTGTGACAGTGTTGTTTTCTTTCACCATACTTATTTAACCTGTATGCTTAGCAAATAATCCAAGAAGGTGGATTATATGAAGAAAACATGGCATAAGGCTTAGAGAAAGACTCATTAACAACCTGCGATATGCAGATGATACGATCTTGATTGCTGAAAGTGAAGAGGCCTTAAAATACTTACTGATGAAGATCAAAGAGCACAGCCTTCAGTATGGATTTCATCTCAATGTAAAGGAAAAAAAAATCTTCACCATAGGACCAACATTCTTATCAATGGAAAAAAGATTGAAGTTATCAAGGACTTCATTCTTCTTGGCTCAACCATCAACACTCATGTAAGCAGTACTCAAGAAATCAAACAACCTATTGCATTAGGCAAATCTGCTACACAAGACCTTTTTAAAGTGTTGAAGAGCAAAGATGTCAGCTTGAGGACTAAGCTGCACCTGACCCAAGCCTTGGTATTTTCAATAACCTCATATGCATGTGAAAGCTGAACAGTGAATAAGGAAGACCATAGGAGAATTGATGCTTTTGAGTTATGGTGTTGGAGAATATTGAAAGTGCCATGGGTTGCCAAAAGAATAAATGGATCTGTGTTGGAAGTAGTGCAGCCAGAGTGCTCCTTGGAGGACAGGATGGCCAAACTTCGTCTCTCATACTTTGGACATATTGTGAGGAAGGACCAGTCTCTGGAGAAGGATGTCATGTTTGGTAATGTGGAGGGTCAGAGAAAAAGAGGAAGACCTCCAGCGAGATGAATTCGCAAAGTGGCAGCATCAATGGACCTAAGTGTGGCAACAATTGTGAGGTTGGCCCAGGACCAGCTAGTGTTTCATTCTATTGTGGTCACTATGAGTCAGTACAGACTCGATGGCATTTAACAACAACAACAAAAACACAAGGTCTCTCTGAATCAGAACTGAATCAAAGGCACTTGTTTACAAAGGAGTTGTGGTAGTTTAGTGGGTTACAAGTAGTGTTGCTAACTGTAAGTTCAGCAGTTTGAATCTACCAGCCACTCCATGAAAGGAAGATGAGGCTTTCTGCTCCTGTAAAGGATTACAGCTTCAGAAACTTCTACAAGATCACTGTGAGTCAGAAGTGACTCCACAATACATAATCACCATCACCAACCACTGGTATACAAACTTGAAAGTAACTATTCTTGGCCTTGGGAAATAGTTACAAAAATGGAAGAAAAAGAGCTATCAAAGGGTGTTGGAATAATCTCAGGGTTCAGTTATGAGTGGAGGAAGAAATGACACATATAATTTTAAAATATTTATGTCCTAAAGCAACACTGCCAAAATTGAAATTTCTGTGATGATGAAAATGTTATTTATTTGCACTGTTCAATATTATGTTGACAGAGTCCTGGTAAGTCACTGTAGAATAAACAATGGACTGCTAACCACAGTGTCGGCCATTCAAACCAACCAGCCACTCCTTGGAAACCCTAAGCAGGGTAACTATGAACTGGAACTGACTTGATGGCATTTAACAACAACAAGCCATATGTAGCTGCTGAGAACTTCAAATGTGGCTAGTTTGCCAAAGCGTTGAATTTTAAATTTTATTCAATTAAAATTATTTAAATTTATATAGCCATATGTGACTAGTGTTTATTACATTGGACATTACAGCTCCAAAGAGTAGGTTTACACAAGAGGTACACTGAATGATTTTCTGGGGCTGGCCTGGTTTCAACTCCAGGTCTGGTCCCAGTAGATATAGACTTGCATAGAAGAAATGTAGAGTGTCCTCAGAATCAAAATCTGATGGGATAAGAGGAGAGCATGACTGGACAAAATCAAGGGTTGGACTGCAAAGGAGATTCTACCAGAAGCTCTGGTACTGAGATGGCCCTCTAGAAAAGTCCTGCATTGAGGCAGAGGTGCTGGACATTTCTATTACCCAATGGCACTTATCATATTGACTTACCATTGGTTGAGTTTTGTCCCAGTAAATTTCATGATTTGAGAAAGGAAGTTGTCTTTCCTAGAAAGTGACTCAGTTGAACATCATCAATAGTCAAAACTCCCAACATTCAAGAGAATGTTTGCCCCAGTCCTGATGGAGGAATCAAAATTACATATCAAAGCATCCACTCTACCTGATACACAATATTCTATTTTGTTATCCCCTTGATTATGATCTTTGCTGTCAGAACATATGTTCCCATTTTCAACTCATATAGTGTATATATCAACACAATGACACCAGAGAGTGCATTGCTACACCATATGTTGGTTTGCCTCCAGAGGTATTTTGGAGAATACATGTAAAAAGACATGGACACGTTTGCTTTTATGCACTATTTATATTAAATTATCAAAGGATAAAAGATACAATGTTTTTGTTGTTTGTTTGTTTGTTTTTTTTCCTGAGAAACTGAGAGTCCCAGATTTCATATCACTGCCAATTTCTTTGATTCATCACATGCTGAAAGAGACCAAGGAAATCAAGTGAACTAAATATTTCTTTTTAAATATTAGGATGTTGAAGCCTAGAAATATGAATGTTCATGATTTTTTTCCCCACTCATGTATTCATTCAACATGTTATTTATTGAGTTTCCTCTGCGTGTCAGATACTGCTAAAAGAAGGTATACAAAATGAGTGGTTTTCAGCACAAGAGGATTTAAATTAAGAATAACATAAAAGAATAAACAAGTTATAATAACAGAGATGAGTAAAATACTTAATAATGAAGCTGAAAATTTCATGTCTGGAGGTAATGTGGTTTTAATAAGGACATGACACTTGAAGACCTCAAGAAAGAATGATGATGTTCAAGGAAAGTCTAATTTAGAGAAAGATTACTGTTTTGTTTTTATTGCCAGAGATGGAGAAAGCGATTGTTCATATTAAATGCCATGGAGTCATTCTGACCCATAGTGACCTTATGAAAATGGAACAAGTCCTGTCCAGTCCTATACCATCCTCACAATAATTGTTAAACTAGAGCCTAATTCTATTGTCACTGTGCCAATCCATCTCATTGGGAATCTTCCTCTTTTTCACTGACCCTCTGCTTTACCAGGCTTGATATCTTTCTCCAGGGACTGGTTCTTAATGATAACATGTCTGAAGTATAAGAGACAAAGTTTTGCCATCCTGGCTGCTCAGGAGCATTATGGTTGTACTTTTTTTAACAAAAATGTTTGCTCTTTTAACAGTCCATGATATTTTAATATTCTCCTCCAAAAATCAATTATTCTGCAGTCTTCCTATTTAATTGTTCAAGTTTCACATGCACATGAGGCCATTGAAAATATCATGGCTTGTGTCAGGCCCACCTTTTTCCTTAACTGAAATCTTTGATCTTAAATACTTTAAAGAGGTCTTGGTCAACAGATTTATCAAATGCCATACTTTGATTTATTTATTGCTGCTTCCATGAGGGTTGATAGTACATCTAAGCAAAAATTAAATCTTGAACAATTTCAACATTTTCTCTGATTATCATGCTTTTATTTATTGTTCAGATGTTGAGTAATTTTTTTTTTTTATATTGAGGTGCAATCCATACTCATTATTATGGTCTTTGATCTTCATAAGTAAGTATTTTAAGTCCTCTTCACATATATAGCTGTTGTTGTTAAGTGCTGTTAAGTCAGTTCCAACTCATAGCAACCCTTTATAAGGTTTCTGAGGAGCAGCTGGTGGGTTTGAACTGCTGACCCTGTGGTTCATAGTCCAGTGCTGATTCTATAGTGAATGAGTCTTCCTCCAATCCTGTTACCACAATCTTCTTCATATAATCCAGTTTATCAGATTATTTACTCAACATACAGATTGAATAAGAATGGTGAAATAATGTAACCCTGGACACAACTTTCCTTATTTTAAAATATTCAGTGTCCCCTAGTTCTGTTCTAACAACTGCCTGTTGGTCTATGTACAGGATCCTCATGAACACAATTGAGTGTTCTGAAATACTCATAGTCCATAACTTGTCATGATCCACACAGTAAAAGACCTTTACATAGTCAACAAAGCACACACAAACATATTTATGGTATTTCCTACTTTTAGCCAAGATCCCTTGTTCTTTGTTCTCATCTGAATCTGGCTTGGACTTCTGGGAGTTCCCTGTCAATGTGCTTTTGCAGCCATTTAAAAATTGTCTTTATTAAAATTTTACTTGCATGTGATATTAATGATATTGTCTGATGATTTCCTCATTTCGTTGGGCTACCTTTCTTTGAAATGGCCACAAATGTGGATCTCTTCCAACAAATTTGCCAAGTAGCTGTCTTTCATATTTCTGTATTACCTTTAGTAAAACTCTACAAGCATGGGATATCAATGACATTGTCCGATGATTTCCACATTCCATAGGGTCACCTCTCTTTGGAATGGGCACAGATAAAGATCTCTTCCAGTCAGTTGAACAGGCAGTTATCTTCCAAAGTTTTGGAATAGATGAGGAGTGAGTGCCTCCAGTGCCACATCAGTTTGTTGAAACATTTCAATTTGTATTCCATCGTTTCTTGGAAACTTGATCTTTGCCAATGCCTTCAGTGCATCTTGGATCCCTTCCTTCTCTTGATTGGCTTTTGATCATATGGTATCTCTTGCAATGCATGAATATCAAACATTTCTTTTTGGTATAGTGATTCTGTGTCTTTCTCCTATCTTCTTTTGATGCTTTCTGTATTATTAAATATTTTGCCCATACAATCCTTTAATACTGCTTGAATTTTTTTCTTTGGTTCTATCAGCTTGATAAATGCTGAGTGTGTTCTTCCTTTTATGTTTACTTATTCCAGATCTTCACTCATTTAATTATAATACTTGAATTTGTCTTCTTGAGTTGTCCTTTGGAATTTTCTATTTTGCTCTTTTATTTCTCATTTTTCCCTCTATTTTTTTTGCATTTTTTTCTTTCTTCCAGTATGATGCTCCAACTCTTCTGGTCTTTGATAATTAGTGTCTAATGCTTCAAATCTCTTCTTCATATGAATTCTAATTTTGGATGCAATTTCTTCAAGATCAAGTTTTGGCTCTTGTAGACTTGTTTTAGTTTTCTTTAGCATGAAACTAACCTGGCATGTGGACAATTTATTGTCCATTTCACTGTCTGTCCCTGGTCTGCTTTTGTTGATTATCTGGAGCTTTTCCATAATTTGTTCCCACAGATGTAGTTAGTTTGAATTCCGTGGATTCCATCTAGTTAGGTACACGTGAATAGTCATCTTTTATATTGTTCAAAAAGTTATTTGCAATAAATAAATTATTGATTGATTGATAGGTTCTAGCATGCTTCCTCAGCATAATTTCTATCACCAAAGTCATATTTTCCAACTACTGAACATTCTGCTTTGTTTCCAACCTTCATCTTCCAATCAATATCAATTATCAGTGCATCTTGATTGAATGTTTGATCAATTTCAACCTGAAGATGTTAGAAAAATTCTTCAATTTTATCATCACTGGCTTTGTGGTTGTTGCGTAAATTTGAATAATAGTGGTATTAACGAGTCTTCCTTGTAGGCGTATAGATATTATTCTATTACAAACAGCATTATGCTTCAAGACAGATCTTGAAATATTCTTTTTGATGACTAATGTGATGCCATTCCTTTTCAATTTGTCATTTCTGGCACTAATCCATATGATTGCCATCTTCAAAATGTCCAATCCCATCCCATTTCAGCTCTCACTAATGCCAGGTTTATCAAACTTTATGTATTCCATTTTATTTTTGACAACTCGAAATTTTCCTAGATTCTTGCTTGGTACGTTCCATGTTTCAACAATTAACGGATATTTACAGCTGTCTCTCCTCATTTTGAGTTGTGTCTCATCAGCAGTTGGAGGTTCAAAAAGCTTTACTCCATTCATGTCATTGTGTTCAATTCTACTTTGAAGAGGTAGATCGTCCCTAGTTGTATTTTGAGTGACTTCCAACCTGAGGTACTCATCTATATATACTTGCACTATATCTGACAATGTTCTGTTGTTATTCATTGTTTCAATATTTAAGATTATGGGGCTATCTGACAAAGTTCCACTGTTATTCATAAGGTTTTCTGTGGCAAAACATTAAAAAATAGGCCACCTCTTCTTCTTCTTAGTCTGTCTTATTCTGGAAGCTCAGTTGAAACCTGTCCACCATGATGGGTGTACCCTGCTGATATTTAAAAGGGAGTACACTACTGGTGGCATATCTTCCAGTACCACAGCAACGTGCAAACCACCACCGTACAACAAATTGACAGACTAGTGGTGGAACGAGGTGGTATTGGTTATTATGTTTAGATTACAATATACTTGCTCATTACCACCACCATCAGTTGCTCCTGAGTGGATTCTGACTCATAGAAACTCCATGTGCATCTGTGCTGAATTGTGCTCAATAGGGTTTTCAGTGGCTGATTTCTTACCAGGTCTTTCTTCTAAGGCACTTCTAAGTAGACGTAAATCCCTAACCTTTTGTTTAGCAATTAATTGTGCTAATGATTTGCAAAATTTAAGGTAAATTTAAACTATGGATGTTTTATTGTTAAAGATGTATATAGGAATAGGTTAACAATGATCTCAATCATATGGACAATACTGGAGGGAACATAAAGAAAACCAAACATCTAAACTGAGAAAGAGCAGAAACTCTGGAAGAACTAAGACCCCAGAAGTGGAACCAAAAATATTATTTGGAATTCAAAAAGCCCTGCCTGGGAATCTTGGCAGCTAGAGTCTCTCTAGGCTTCTACCATTAGTTCAAATCTGTGTCTATATATTTGAGTCTGTCCACTTATTTTTTAATCCAATATCTATTATTGGATTTCCACATCAGTAATTCTAACCTAAATTTTAGGGAAGGTATCAGACTATCACAACCAATAACCATCACTTACACATGGACAGTATTGGTTTCCATCATGCCATTTCATAGACTGTTGGCCTTCTGATTCCATCTTTGAAAGACTGTCCCTCGGAAGAAAGATGATAGGTGGACTAATCCTAGGGCAAGCTGTTCAGTTGACAAGCTTTCCAAAAAACATTTGTAATCAATTGCAAAGAACATTATATGTCTATCTAGGCAATTTTAATTTAATTTTCAACTGTAGGTAATTAAAAAAGAACTCTGGTAGCATAGTGGTTATGAGTTGGGCTGCTTATCTCAAGGTCAGCAGTTCAAATCTACCAGCGATTCCCCAGGAGAAAGATTTTACTGTCAGCTTCTGTAAAGATTTACAGCCTCGGAAATCCTATACAGGGTTGTTATGAGTTGGAACTGACTCCATGGTACACCACCACCACCACCAGCATCAGGTAATTAATAGCTGCTTTTATATGGGGAAAATATCATAAACAGTTTTGTTGCTTAGGAAAATAGCAATGGAAACTGTGAAGAAATAACTAAAATGCAAAGAAGCCAGTGGTCAGCATATCAGCTAGAAGATTTTAAAAA
This sequence comes from Chrysochloris asiatica, assembly GCF_000296735.1. Classification (NCBI taxonomy): domain Eukaryota; kingdom Metazoa; phylum Chordata; class Mammalia; order Afrosoricida; family Chrysochloridae; genus Chrysochloris; species Chrysochloris asiatica. Next base: position 19,537,793 of record NW_006408553.1, on the reverse strand, counting down.
GTTCAAGCTAGTTAGTGTCAGGGGTATAATTATAACCTGATTTTCTTCTACTTTTCATGCAGAAGGCTGTCTCATATATCATATATGCATGTTTATTGAGATTATCTGCCTTGATCATTGTAGTTACCCAGCTCCATGTGGCACTAGGAGTCCTGGTGTGGCGCTGTGGATTAATGAGCTGGATGCAAAGTCGGTTTCAGCTGTAAGGTAAGCAGTTCAAGCTCACCAGCATTCCTAGCAAACACTATACAGGTTCACTATTAGTTGCAACAAACTCGACAACGCTTAACAACAACAACATGTAGCACTAATTCATCAAAAAAAAAAATAAAACATAGACACTTATGGTTCAAAGATGGTAATGTTCCATGCTTCCACACTAGGTGATTATACAAACACAAAAACCTTGGTGCTTATTTCCAGGATTTTAACAGCTTCATTTATATTTGCATTTTGCTTCAGAATAGCAAATTATCAACCAGAATACCTTTCACGAAATGGCTGTGTAACACAGATGAAATGTAGAGCATATCCATTTTGCTTCATGTAAAAGACCACCGTATATATTTATTATTGTTCTTGTCCTTCTGCTCTATTTTTCTTTTCATGTTAGTTAAGATGCAACTGTCTGAATTCCAAGGTTTCTCATTAGGTCCTTAATAAGCTACTTTTTGTAGAGGAGGTGAGGGGAAAAACTGACAAGACTTGGGACTGTCTGGATCTCCATACAATAGGAGCAGATTAGAAAACAAAGTCTAGCATTACCTAGGCATTCTATGTCTTACATTTCAAAACTATCATGTATACATTAACAAAATATTTGGATATTCCTGAGCAACGGAAGGAGTAAAGCAGGTTGTTGGGTTGGGATTTTTTTTTTGGTTCCACTTTTCATCTCACAGTGAGTTTCCTAATAGCACTGCTGACAAATAACATACTTTCCCACTTGTCATCAAAATCATTAAGTAATAGGCACCTCTCCCTTCCTTTTTCAGTTTGTGCTAAGGCTGCTATCCCAGGATAATTTTCTTTTTTCTTTTTTTCCAAATACCTTCTAATGCCACAACTAAAACATGAGATGTTTCAAAATAAGTAATTATGCCAAATCATTTAATTAACCCTTTATCTACCCTCAAATCTGATTTACCTGTCCTGAAAAAGAACATAATTGAAAATATAGGAAATCCATAGCAATAAATGACAAAGCTGGCAGAGACATGCTCACGTGGTTTTGATGGAAACACTCACCTTGAGGAGACTGACCTGACATTTTCAAGAAACCAGCAGTCATAATTATATACTTGGAGGCACAATGAGTTGCCAAAAAGATCAAAGGAAGGGGAGACAAGGACGACATGTTACAATCAAATGCACTTATCTTCCATTCATCCTGAACATCTTTTGCAGCAGGTAAGAACATGAGCTCTGGATTCAAATGTCTAGTTTAACAATGGATTGCCCCTTAAACTACCTTACAAGTCCTCTTCTAACAATGGTGTTTGTACTGTTACCTAATCCATAGTGGATTGTGAAGATTATAGTGGATCATAAAGCTGTTAGCATTTGGTAAATCTGTTGCAAAAAACTTCTTAAAGATCTTAAATAGCAAAGATAACATTTTAGTGACTAAGATGCACTTTATATTTCCAAGCCATGGTATCTCTAATTGTCTCATATGCATGTGATAGCTGAATAATAAAAAGCAAGACCAGAGAATTGACATATTTGAATTATGGCATTAGAGAATAGATGAGTTTTGAATATACTATGGACTTCTAGAAAAGAAAACAAAGCTATGATGGTATAAATACAGTCAATATGGTCTCTGGAAGCCAGAATTAGAGAGACTCCATCACACTTACTTTGGACATGATATCAGAAATGACCAATCTCTGGAGAAGGACATCATGTCTGGTAAAGGAAAGGATCAGTGAAAAAGAAGAACACCCTCAAGGAGACTAACTGGTACAATGAGACAATAGATACATTGAGTTTATTATTACAGTGGCTGCCAACAGTAGTCTCAAATATATAAGCAATTGTGAAGATGATGCTATGTTCATTTTGCTGAAAATAGAGCCACTTGAAGTTTCAACCAATTGTAAGGCAGTTAATAGTAATTTAAGAGTGGCCTAACATATACTAGATCCTTAAGATATGTTAGCTGTTCAAAGTAATGTGGAAAAGTCACTGCCCCAATATTAAAGTAATTGGTCACCTAATGTAAGAGCCCTGTGTGGCACTGTGGGTTAATGTGCTGAACTGCAAAGTTGATTTGAACCACAAGGTTGGCTGTTCAAGCTCAAAAGTTGCTCCTTAGAAACTTTATTTGGGTCACTATGGGTCAGAACCAACTTGACAGCACTTAAGAATACACATACTCCAAAGGACATAACTGTTTGCTTTCATGGTTAACTGACTGCAGGTAAATTTGGAAGTGTTTATTTCCTTGACTTCTGTCCAAAATGTAAAAATATCATATACTTATTGCAGGCTTTTGTTCTCAAATTCTCTAAATTAGGAACATCAGAATGATGTTTGCCTTTGCTGTATTGATTAGGCAAAGTCACCAGACAGCATGGATAATAACAACCTATGAATAATATTTCAAAAAAATAGGTATTCTAGAACACTTAACTATGCTCATGAGGAACCATTCCATAGACCAAAAGGTAGGCATTAGAACAAGAGGATACTAAATATTTTAAAATGAGAAAAGGAATATACTAGGGATATCCTTTCACCATACTTACTGACTCTGTATGCTCAGCAAATAATCTGAGAAAATGGACCAATAAGTAACATGATGATGATGGAGAAAAGACTGAAGTTTTCCAAGACTTCATTTTTCTTGGATACTCTATAACACTAACGGAAATAGTAGTCAAAAAGTGAAATGATATTTTGCATTAGTGAACTCTGCAGCACAAGACCTCTTTAAAGTATTCAAGAGCTAAGATGTCAGCTCTTGAATACTCTAGGTTGTGTCTGACCCAAACCATGGTATTTTCAATAGCTTCATATACATGTGAAAGTTTGACAATGAAAAGGAAGACCATAGAAGAATTGATGCATGTGAGTTACAATGTTGGAGAAGTATATTAAAAGTACCATGAACTGCCAGAAGAACAAAGAAATCTCTGTTAGAAGAAGTACATCCATATTACTCCTTACAAACCAGGAGAGTGAAATTTAGTCTCTCATACTTCTAATAGATTATCAGGAGGAACCATTCCCTGAAGAAGGACATCATGCTTGGTAAAGTGGAGTGTCAGCAAAAAAAAAAAAAAAGATCCCCAATAAGATTAATTGACACAGGGTAGCAATAATGGATTCAAGTGTAATAACAATTGTGACGATAGTGAAGGACAGAGCGATGTTTCTTTTTGTTGTGCATAGGTCCCTATGAGTCAGAATTGACTCAATAACACCTAAAAACAACAACAACAAGGGCTTCCTGACCTTCATCTCTCCATTTGAGAATTATCCTCAAAAGGCCAGTCTCTAATTTTGTATTAAATCAATGCTAAGACTCTGCATGTATGACTATTATTAATTGGTGGAGGCAGGGCTTGATGGAAGATTAGAGAGAGGTGATGTGCAGACCTCCATCAGTAATGACACAACATACCAGATGAAGCAGGTTCAGGGGACGGTCCTGGAACTCTGAACTGCATATAAAAGAATATTTAGAAGGATCGAAGCCTTACTGCTAGTGGGATTTGTAGCAGAAGAAAGAACGGTGGTGTTTTCTGATCTGTTATTACTATCATGTCCTGGAGCAGTCATCTTGAATAGGATGGAAAGGGCAACGGATCAAGGGAGTGCTACCATCACAAAGTCAGGCTGATACTCAGAGAGAAAGGTGTGAACTTTTATTTTTCCCTGTGCATTTGTCTCTTTCTCTCTGTGCACCTCCACTCTGGTGACTAGAGGGGGTGCCAGAGTGAGTGGACACCCACCCCCTCAAACCCTGAAGGTTCTAATATGCACACACATGGATCTGCTCAGCAAAGACCACTGTTCAGCACAGAATCAAAGACGCGGAAGAAGTCAATAGGAACAACCTAAAACTGGAGGGTTTTCCAAAATGGCTCTGGCCAGCTCTGGGCTGCTTCTCACACAAGAAACATATGAATGGGTTTGAGGAGTTGGAAAGAGACAAAAAAGGAGAAAGGCCAAAAACCAAATCTTGAACTATGTCATAAGGATCAATGGCCTTGAATGTAAGAAGCTGTAAAAAGGGTGCTAAAGACTTATTCAAATTTTTGCTGCAGGTTTTTATTTGTTTGCTTATTTTTGTGGCAATTATAGACTTTAGCATCCTGTTTTTATTTTGTTTTGTTTTTGTTTTTTTTAGTCCACCTTTTACCTTGGCAGGGCTCTTTCTTTCACTGCATTACCCAAGAAGGAACAGCAATTGAGGTCATATAGCCAAGGTACAATCACATCCTATAAAATCCCACCATCTGGACAAGAGCTAATACCAGCTGCTGTACACCAAATAAACAGCGAAAACTTGCTAAAATGATTCTGAGTTGAGTAATAAGACAAGTGAAATGAGAAGCTCACCTCCTGATCACATCTACCAGGAAGCAATCAGAAAGTTTTATAATACACCAACATACATTCATCTAATTATTGAAAATACATCTAATTATTGAAAATGCCCAAAAAGCAACAGCAGATCTCAGCTCATATCCAGAAACAAGACAGAATAGCTGAAACAAATGAGCTAGAAGTAGATCTAGACTTCTCCTTTGTCAGGAGGGCAGGCTTTGGAACTGCCTGATAAGGAATTCAGGAGAATAATATTAAGGTGCATCAAAATGCTCCACAGAGGAGTTGAGAAAAATAAAGAAATCAGGAAGACGCTACAGGAATTATTAAATAAGACAGAAATAGCATTACAATTTAAAACCTGCAAAACAGGTCAAATACAACAGAGTAATCAAAACTTACTAGGTTAAACAGAAGCTAATGGACTTTGTGAAAGCCAGTCCAGCATTTCAAAGCATCCTAAAGAGAGTTCTCTGGACTGAGAACAACAAAAACAGATAACTAGAGATTGACATACGTGGCAGCACTACCCAGAACACAATTGACAGATGGAAGAGTCCAGAACAGAATCAAATTACAAGAATGCATTCAGAGGATCTGTGAGATCTGTCTACAATCAAAACAATTACTATGTGAAAGAAGGGAAAAAGATAGGAACAGAGATCCAGGTGATGAGGAGGTCAGGTAGATTGCAGGGTAAAACAGACTGTTTTAAATGGAGGAAAAAGTTAATAGAATATAGTATTAACCTCAAAAAAATTAATACTTCATAACATATCAAGAAAGTGAAACTCCAAGAAGAACATTAAAACTATGAAGAAACTGGAAAATAAGAGCACAGAAAACATGAACTCAGGAAGGTACACAGAACAAAGAAACCAGCAGCACTACAAAAAACAAACAAACATAATGGCAGCAATTAATTCATATCTATCGATAATTATAATGAATGTCAATGGATTAAATAGTGATTATTTTTAACTTTATCCTAATTTGCATTGTCAGTAAGATATTAAGAATTTACATCTTGAAAAATAGTATCAAAGGAAAACTCAATTATTGAAATCATCTTATGATAGCCAAATCTTTGTCCTAAAGCATGAAAGAGGTATTTGAGGTATCAATAAATGAATCTCACCTCCTTGTCCAAATTCTAAAATAATTAAGAGAAACACATAAGCATTATAGAGCACAAAATAGCAATTTTATTACCAAACAACAAACCAAAAATACTTACTTTTTTTTTAAATCAAAACTGGATACTAGAATGCTATTTAAGATTTGTGAGCTTTTTGATACTAACCCATAAGCCTTACACATGGAAGAGAGAACAGATGCTTTCTGCTGAGAGGAATAAGCCAAATTCAGATGCAGCAAGGTAAACCTGAGTATGCCAGTCCCTCCTTCCAAATCATCAATCAAATAAAATTTTCTTCCTTTCTTAACCAGAAATGAATAAAAGATGTGTAAGATACTAGGGCCCCTCTGCATGAGAAAATTAACACTGGAAAATAATCCTCTAATACTGAGTGTCAATAGACATGCTTCTGATGGTAGATACTTGAGCTACATGTATATTATTGGTGCACCCAGATTCCAAAGGCATACTTTTCACTTTCTGATATGGCCTTATGTTAGGATTCCAGGGGTTATTAAATACATTTTGGTGGGTCCTTAAGTTAGAAGAATTCTTAGTGGCAAAGCTTTTAGCAAGAGTACCAAGACTCACAATCCAAGATAATTAAACACTCCAGACTCTTACTGACTTATGTCTCTCGAGATTTTTGTTTTGCTTTGTTATTTTTTTTTCTTTTCTTTTTAAAATCTGGTGCTGTGTTTACATCTTGAATTAATTACTTTCCAGAGCTCCTTGCTTTGTTTGCCTCATGCAGGGAGAGACAGGTATGAGAGCTAATTAAATATCCTCTTGTCAGACAGCTGATGAAATCTTCAGTGGCAATGGTTCTGTGTGTGTGTGAACATTTATGTTCTTAACTTTTGCTATTCTGAGTAGACTGAAAGGCAATAATGGTCTCCTTATTTATTTTAATGGCTGGGTGGACTTTGCTTTGGAAAAGATCAGACTACAGCAGCACAGAAGCAAAGTGGCAGTAGGGGTCTAACCAGTTGATTTATCTGACAGTGCTTATAAGTAATTAGGGTTGTGTCATCACCAAAACCTCTTTACTTGGCTCTCTACTTTATGCTGTACCTCAGGAGCTTTTTCATTGCATCCTTTGTGCTGATAGGAATGGACACAGACCATTGCCTACAAGGATATAGGAGGCTATTGGAAAGAATTGTGTTCCTGCAAGTAGAACAAGATTATTACAAGAACAAATATCAGAGTGAGGTACAAGGAATGACTGATTAGAATGCTACCAGGGCTGAAATATCATCTATGAGGAGGAAAAATATCATTTTTCAAGTGTAATAAAATATAATTTCCAGGCTTTTTAATTTTAAAGTCATATTTGTTGTTTTTATATTAGTTTTTTTTTTGTTGTTTAAGTTTATGTTATAAATAGTGTGTATGCTGGAGTTGGAAAGAGGATAGATGAGAGAAAGAAACATCAAATTAACATTCTCTCAGGTTATTCCTAATACTAATTCAGAGACAATCTCTTATCCATAGGGGGGTAAACCATACTCAATCACATGTAGTCAAATATTTTATTATTGTTGTTTTAATGTGCTGTCGAGTTGGTTCTGACTCACAGTGACCCTGTAGAGGGTTTCTGAGACTTTAAATCTTCATGGGAGTAGAAAGCCTTATCTTTCACTTGCAAAGCAGATGGCAGGCTTGAACTGTGGGCCTTGTGGTTTACAGTCCAGTGTTTATAGTAGGGAGTCATCGTGTTCCATATTTGGTAATAAGGAATGTATAAACTATGTATACTCATATTTATTTTGTTGTGGAAAGTTTTAATTTCTTAAAATGAGCTATTTATTTCCCACTTTGAAATTCCCAGAAAAAAATGGTTTGTATATCTTCATTTGAATATTGAAGAGAAATTCTGACACATCATGAAAGAAATGAAGTTTTTGCACGGTCATGGCTGTCTCAGCTGGGCTCCCTTCTCTCATTTGTATAATGGTAGTTTGAGATTTGTCATTCACACATCTTGAAAGATATTTGACCATGTTTTACACTGAGGGACATATCTCTCTAAAACCATTCCCATATTTCACAGCTTCCAACAATCATTATCATCCAAAAATTAGCTAAAAGATCCATGGCTTCACAAAGTCACCTATATTTACTCTATACAGCAATCTAGAAATCCTTCAATTTTTCAAAGCTGTCTCATTTGTGATATTTTTCACATGTTGTTTTTAATAGCTATTTTAGTGTGTTACGTATTTTTTATATTAGTACATATACTGTCATGAACACTCAATAGGTCCTATGCCCATAAAATTTATTTCTAATTGCAGGTGGAGTGACACAGACAAAAGAGTAAACAACTAAACATATTAATAACATATTAATGAATTCTGATAAACATGAAGCAGGGATTTGATAGAAAGTGGTCTGGGTGGAAGAGAGGCAAAGCTTAACTTAATGGGTAAGAAAGGGTTTCTTTGATGATTAAGTTGAGGCCTGAATGAAAATAAAATTGTCCAAACATTTGAAAATCTAGGATTAGAGCAATTTTACAGAAAACAATTAAAGAAAGCAAAGCCATGAAATAGGCCTAAGCTTTGAATATATAACAAACAATAAAAAGTTACTGTGGCTCTGTCAAAGGAACCCCTATGATTCTATGGGCTAAGTGTTGGGCTCCTAACCAAAAGATTGGCTGTTCAAATGCACCAGTCACTCAGTGGAAGAAAATATTCTTCCTTAAAGATTTATAGCCTCGAAAATACTACAGGGCAGTTCTACTTTGTCTTCTAGGGCCATTATGAGTCAGAATAACCTTGATGGTAGTGGTTTGTGAGTAGACCATCTTTAAAGTGTTGGAGAGCAGTTGGTAGAGTCACAGCTCACATGAGCCCACATGGGCTATGAAAAAGAGAAACTGAAGTAAATAGCTAACCCAGACTTATTTTTATTTAAAAATATCTTTCTGGATGTTATACAAAACAAGATTTTAAGAGAACTCTGGTAGCATAGTGGTTAAGAATTGGGCTGTGAACCACAAGATCAGCAGTTCAAGACTACCAGCTGCTCTGTGGGAGAAAGAGGAGGCTTTCTGCTCCCGTAAAGTTTTACAGCCTCGGAAACCCTGTACAGGGTCGCTATGGGTCGGAACCAACTCCACAGCACATAACAACAACAAGAATGTCCAGAGGAAGACTTATTAAGAGGATAAAGCATAATCCAGAAAAAAGTAGCTAGAAGCTTGTACAGGGGTAAATTATAACATTTGGTGTCAAGGTTTGTAAGAATAAATAAATGAGTGACTAAGCAAAAGATAAATTAAACTTTCTGGATGTAGTGTATGTGTCCATTTTGAAGACCTCATTTTAAAAGTTAGCAAAATCTGAGACAACCTTACCTTTAACTCTTAACCGAAGATAATCACTAACCCAAACTTACTACACCACTACACCATAGTCCTAACACAAACAAAAGAAATCAACAAGGGAAATAATACGGGAAGAGAGCTACTTTCTTTTGGATATTTTATGCACATTTAAATCAAGTTACACATTTTTTAGAGATGGAGCTCCAGAATTCATTCTGAGTAGAAAATACATATTGTATATTTCAACTACCATTCCTCAAGATAAGAGACTCACTTCCTTATTGTGGCCTGAGCAGAACTGGACCAGCAAGATGAGAATCCAAATAGAAGCAATGTTAAGTAAGTTAGTTCAAAAGGTTTAGGAATGGACAGCCTGTATATCTTATTATCATATAATGCCCTTAATTGCATCAGTTGTAGACCATTGCAAATGCCCACCTCAGAACTTTAGTAGAATTATTTCCTTAAGTTAATACCTGTAAATCTTGCACCACCTTGAAAAAGCATCTGGTTATCTGGGTATTTCACCTCCATGAATAAAGTAACATCTTCAAGAAAGAAAAGACTAGATCCTATATTGTCATTATACACTTAGTACCTGTAAGATTATGAATATATTTGGTGTTTAATAAATGTTTGAGAGTTTGGCTAAAATCATTCACTATCCCTCAAATGACATTGAGGGAAATTATCTGAAGAAAAAATTCCTACCAAGTACCCTGCAGTAGGTCCTTCTCCTTACAGGATTGTGGCACATGCACTCCTGCTCTAGAATCCTGACCTTTGCCTCTCAATCTTATTTACACTAAGATTTCTTGACAATCACTTTTCCATTCTAGGGCAGTGACAGGATGATATGCTAATAGCTGGTTCCTTTGTATACATGTATATTCTTCATTCTGAAGAAGAAAGATGCCTTGTCAGTACAATAAATTTTTATTTATTTTGCATTATCCATTGAAAAAGATGAACCAAGCCACTTAACTGCCCCAAAGCTGTGGCATTCAGCAACCCTGACCTCTCCTTTAGCCTGAACTGAATTTGAACAGTGACCTTAAGGTGAAGATTTTCTTGGTCCCTCCTAAATGCCTAACCTTTCAATTCCCCAGGCTCTTGCATGTTTTGCTTTGCAAATAGAAATGTCAAAAGGTCCATTTATGAATTTATATTTCATGACTGAGCCAAAAAAAATTGACCAAATATTTATTCACTTGGGAAATGGTTCTAAACTTTAAATCAATTGGAGGAGTGTGGGTAACAGTGAAAAATATGGCTATCATTTCCTAAAAGGCTATGCCCTCTGAACTCTACCCTCTGACCTCTGTCTCACCTTGTTAGACTGTTCTAGAGGATGAACCAGCCCTTTTACTCGGCTTTGGAACAGAGCGATGAGTATCAGCCCAGAGGCTGAGATTTAAAAAATGTTTTATTAATGTGTCCCTTGACTGTTCATTTGCTAAGAGTTTACAAATGCTTTATCAATTATTAATGGTCTTGACACCTAGTTTTTAAAAAAATACAATCCTTAAAGTTGTGAAGGATATGGGCATTGAATAATTCACACCCACTGCTGCTTATACTGAACTAAGGCCTTTAACAGATAAGGCTGGAATAATCTGGATTAAATTTGTTTATCTCTAGAGTTTGTTTCTTTTTCATTCCTTTAAGTGTGAGGACTTGAAGAACAATGCATATCATCTTGTTAAAAACTGGAGGCTGGGAGCCAGGGCTTGCATGGTTTCATGTTAATGTTTCTCCTGACCTTGGGTAATGGTTGGAAAGTCATTTAATAGGTCCCTCTTCTTGACATTTTCAGATTTCTCTGGTTTTATTCTGCTACTGATTTCTATATGAATTATTGAAGATAAATTTAGCCAGCCACCCATTAGTTTGCACTTTTCTCACTCCTCATCTATCACTTCGTCTTTGCTTTTTTTCCTTAAAGAGATTGAAACCATGGCTAGTTCTGCATGTCAGTTTCAGTAGGTTTTTAAAAAATTGCTTACCACTTCACATTTTTATTTTGCTGCTTTCAACCAAATGCAATTAAAATCAGAAAGCATTTTGCATTTTCATATGTTTGTATGTATTTGTGTGTGTGTGAATATGTGGCTATTTCAAGATCAAGCACAATGTGTTTTCAGATAGACAATTTTAAAATGGAAGGCAGTAAGAATGGAAAGGCATTTAGTGTATGCAGCGTACACTGAATCATGGTGAAAACTGTCAGAGACCCTTTCCTTGAATTGTGGAATATGACTCTGGAACAAGTATCCTGACTATAGAGGTTGTTCTAGGCAGGACTTTGAACTTATTTGTGCCAGTTCAATCATTGTCCAAAAAAAACAAAACCAGATTGATGGTGGTGCCACAGAGTGGGTTCTGACTCATAGAGACCCTATACCGGGTTTCCAAGGCTGTAAATCTTTATGGGAGCAGAACACCTCATCTTTCTCCCATGGAACAGCTGGTAGTTTTGAACTGCTGACCTTGAGGTTAGCAGACCAATTTGCAACCATTACGCTACCAGAGCTCCTTATAATCAGATTAGACCTGAGTTTTTAAAATTTAGGTGAAGCTGAACAACTATTGGAATAGGAAAATATGGAATGAAGCTCTAGAATGAGAGACTTGGATGAGGTGTAGTGAGCCCCTACAGGAACCTGATACAGGGAGTTGAATTATTGCCAACACTATGGAGAGTGACCCATATTCAAAGTGGTGCAGTCATTATCCATCTTTGAGCTGGACAATGTTGTTTGATCTCTGCAGATCAACAGATTTTATTGCTATGCAACACATGCTACCTTGGTGTCTAAGAGGATGATTGACTTTTTAGCAGGACATTGAGCCATAATTTTTCCTGTTTGTTTATCATCCTGGTTCACCCATATTTTACAAACTTGGGTCCATTCTAGCTTTGCTTTTTTGGCCATACTTGAATTAGGAAGAATCTAGGTAAGCACAGCTAGGAAAGCTAAAATAATGAATTTGTTTCAAGTTGTCCATTTTGGATGAGAGGGCAGAGCAATAACTGATCTCAGCTAGAAGGTAAGAAATTGGAGAACAAGGGTAGTTGCATGACAGCTTTGAGATGTTGGTTGGAATAGGATGAATTAAGATTCAACATGGGGGTAGGGAACTAAAAAGAACTGCCATGGCATGTGATGGGTTCTATGGAATGAACTTGCTTTTCTGTAATGGACCAGAAGGACTGTATAGAAAACACAGTTCCTCATGCATATATCAATCACAGTCCAAAAGCAAAGCATATTCGTATGGGTAATCCATGAACCTAATCATAGCAGAAATCTAACATTGGGTCTGAAATTTTTGCACTTCTATCTCAGTCATCAAAGTTATACTCTGTTCCAGATCAAATTTCTCTTCAGATGGGTGCCTCGCCTAAACCTGAATTTGATCTTTTTTGGTTGAATGTTGAATTTCTAATTGTATGCTTCAATGATTTCATTCCTGTTCTCATTTTTCTGCCAGTGTCTGACAAGTGTTTCTCCCATTTAAGAAAATCCTCTCTCCCACCGTGCAATGTGACTCACAAACCTAGAGAGTAGACATTGATTACCCTTTGTGAGTAAACTCCAACCCCAAGTCCCAGCATTGGTCTATGGCAAAATAAAACGTATGCCTTACAAAATTTTGGGTTGAGTCTGCTACTAATATGAGGAATCTTTAAAAAGTTCATTAAAAATATATATTATGAGAAAATTACTTATGTATATCGATACTTTTTACAACAACAAAAGTTTGTTCTAACTTATTTTAAGATATTTGAACAGAATCTAATTTGAGGCACTAAGATAAGATATCACCTTTGTAAAGATACCTTATCAGAGCAACATAAATTCTGCTAAAGTGAAGCAAGAAAAAACATCAAACATATGGTGAAGTTAGGGTGGAAGAATGGTGAATCATGATGCTTTACGAAAAGCTTATGGGGTCAATGTCTCAAAGAAATCAGCAGTTTACAAATCGGTAACTCATTGGTAGAAAGGATGAGACATTGTTGAAGAGGAAGCCTGTGGTGGCAGATCACATCAGTTTGCAAGGAAAAAAACCTCATCGTTTCTACACCCTAATATAAAGACCGATGATCAACAGCATAAACAATAGCCAAAACCATAGACATCTAAGTTGGTTCAGGTTAAACAATTAAATCTGAGCAAACTTTCTACTTGATAGGAACCAAATTTGTTGATCCCAGATCAGCTACATAAAAGACGAGTTTAAATAAGTAGGTTCAAGAAACTGAAAGACTTCTTGGAAACTAATAATAGGAGATGAAATATGGCTTTATCAGTACGATCCTGAAGACAAAGCACAATCAAAACAATACCTATCAAGATGTATAAGTGGTCCAGTCAAAGGAAAATTGGTACAGTTAAAGACTACATATTCCTTCCATTTTCTTATTCTTTATTGTTTTGTTTTGAGAGTAGGATGTACACAAAAACACTCAGGAATATATAATAATTAAAACAATCAAAGGGTACATTCTGCAAGCCTGCCTCCTGGCCATCAGCACTTAGTGTTTCTCCTTCCATTAATCTAGAGTCCTCAGCTGCTCTCTCTCTTCATGTCCTCATCTCTGCCTCCATCTCTGGTGTCATTGGTTCTCTGGAAAGGGTCCCACATTCCACTTTTGCTCTTCTCCATTGATGGGCCTAGGGTTCTCTGTTCCTGGGCTGTAAGTTTTGTTATTGTAGTTCTTTAATAGAAATATTCATCAGAGTAAAGATGAATACATATGAGCAAATGGCTGCATTGGATTTGCTACATGAAAAGGTATGAAGAAATTCCTTCTGGAATTTCACACATACGAAGTATCCCTATCCAATACACTGGGCTAATGCATGACATAGTATATGTAATATTCTTGTCAGGTCTCTTTTTTATGCTTTTCTTATTTAGGTTGAAGCATCATATCTCTAATTTCTGCTCACACAAATATAATTAATGTGTTTTGTGCTAAGGCAGCAACTTAACTATATATATATTTTTTCCCTTTGCTTCTCTGAAATCACCAGCTTAGTACTCAGAATGAATGATGTTCCTGTATAATGCTTGTGATTGAAAAGGAAATGTTTCCTGAATAAATTGAATTTTTATTTGTTTTTACTTGTGTGATCTCTGCCTTTACATCCCCCACTCCCATTTCATTGATAAATTATAAAACAGTGCTAGAAATGATTCCCTAAGTAGTCTTTCAGGCTCTGTCCCTAAAAGCCATCTCAGAGATATCCATGCATCTATACACTCAATAAATATTTACTGAGTGCTTATGATTGGCCAAATACCTGGACAAGTCTCGGTGACACAAAGTTGAAAAGACAGTGTTTCTCCCTTCGATAAGCTCACTTTCTAGAAGGAAAGACAGGTATAAAGACATAAAAATGAATTGCATTATGATGAATACTTGCACAGATAGCTGTGGGAACCAGAGGACAAAGCAGCTTATTTTGCCTCAGGGAGTTCCTAAGTGGTTTTACCAGGGAGTTGACCTTTAAAGATGTTTAAGTAAGGCTATTCCACAAGTTTAAATGAAAATTATGTATTTAAAATTAAATCAAGAAATCATTAACGCTTAAATTGACGCTTTTTTTAAAAAATTGAATATACATATTCAAAATTATTGACTGCATGAATGACATCCACACCTGTGACATTCACTGGAGAACAGAACTCACTATGAAGCAGATCATTTTTAGTTAACAAAGTGCTTAGAACGTATTCTTAATTGCTATTTAAATCAGAGATTTTTTTCCAAATTAGTACTATATTCCACGTATATCATTGGCACTGTATTGTATTCTGTTGCTTAATATATGCATCTCTGAGTCAACATCTTTCTTCATTATACTTACTTCATAAATCCTTGTATCAGGTAAGGAAAGAGTCCTCCCTCTTTTCTTCTCCAGATATTCTTAGCTATTCTTTCTTTTTTACACTTCCATATCAATTTTCCAATTTTATTATAAACTTCAAGAAAGCTTTATAATATGACTGGAATTGGATTGAATAAAAAATAATTGGGTAGAATTTATATTATCATAATAGTCATCGATGAAAATATTCATTTTATAGATGTTTTAAAGTATATCTTGGAGTCCAGGTGTGGTTAATGCACCAGACTTCAAAGCCATTTGAACTTCCAGGTTGGCAGTTCAAGCTCACTTGCTGCTCCTCGGAAACCCTATGCAGGGTTGCTACCTGTGGAAACTGACTTGAAAGCACATAACAACAACAAACTATCGCTTAATATGTTTTGGTTTTGGTTTTAGTTTTTTTGAGAACATTAGTTTATATTCATCCTATCATATATCGTTTCATTGCCATGGTTACAATACCTCAATGCATCATCAACCAGCCAAAGGATATACATTGCAAACCTTGCCCCCTCACCCCACCCTGGTCTAAAGTCCCCAGACTCTCCACGTCATCGTCCCTGCTTCCATCTCTGATGACTTAATATGTTTTTGCAAATCAACCCACTTGCCCTATCTCTTTCTCCCCTCCTCTCTTCTATTTTTCCTCATCTCTTCCTGTTTTCTCTCTTATCCTGTCTTCTTTTTAATTTTTAAAAGGTAATCTCAAGTTGTTTGTTGTTTTTGTTTTTAGGTTCCATCAAGTCAGTAACGACTCATAACGACCCTATGCACAACACAACGAAACACTGCCCGTTCCTGGACCAACTTCACAGTTGTTGCCACACTTGAGCCCATTGCTGCAGCCACTTTATCAATCCATCTCGCTGGGGTCTTCCTCGTTTTATTCTCTGACCCTCCACCTTACCAAATATGATATCCTTCTCCAGCGACTGGTCCCTCCTGACAATATGTCTTAAGGAATGTGTACATGGACCAAGAGGCAGTTGTTCAAACAGAACATGGGAACACTGAATGGTTTAAAAATTAAGAAAGGTGTGCGAAGGGGTTGTGTTCTTTCAACATATTCACCATACTTATTCAAACTGTATGCTGAGCAAATAATCCAAAAAACTGGCTTATATGAAGTTAAACGTGGCATCAGGTTTGGAGGAAGACTCATTAACAACCTGTGATATGAAGATGATACAACCTTATTTGCTGAAAGTGAAGATGTCTTAAAATATTTACTGATGAAGATCAAAGACCACAGCCAATGGTATGGATTGCATCTCAATATAAAGAATGCAAAAATCCTCACTACTGGACCAATAAACAACATTCTTATCAACGGAGAAAAGATTGAAGTTATCAAGGACTTCATTCTTCATGGATCAACTATCAACACTCATGGAAGCAGCACTCAAGAAATCCAACAACCTATTGCATTAGGCAAATCTGCTGCACAAGAACTTTTAAAAATGTTGAAAAGCAAAGATGTCAGCTTGAGGACTAATGTGTGCCTTACCCAAACCATGGTATTTTCAATAACTTTATATGCATTTGAAAGCTGGACAGTGAATAAGGAAGACCGTAGAATAATTCATGCTTTTGATGTTTTAGAGGAGAATATTGAAAGTGTCATGGGCTGCCAAAAGAACCAACAGATTTGTGTTGGAAGAAGTGTAGCTAGAGTGCTCCCTGGAGGCCAAGATGACCAAACTTCATCTCTCATACTTCAGACATATTGTCGGGAAGTACCAGTAGCTGGAGAAGGATATCATATTTGGTAAGGTGGAGGAGGGTCAGAGAATAAAACGAGGAAGACCCCAGCGAGATGGACTGGTAAAGTGGCTGCATCAATAGTCTGAAGCATGGTAACAACTGTGAGGTTGGCCCAGGACCGGGCAGTGTTTAGTTGTGTTGTGCATAGGATCACTATGAGTCAGTACTGATTTGATGGCTCCTAACAACAACAATGGTGTTCAAGCCCACCAGAATCTCCTTGAAAACCCTATCCCGAGTCACTGTGACTCCGAACCAACTCTATGACTCTTAACACCAACAAATGGTTTCCTCTGGAGCCTTCCCTGATAAATGTTATTCCATTGTGTGTACATCCCTGTTCTTTTTTCCTTTGATGACATATTGTTGTTGGTGTTGTTAGTGCTGTCGATTTGGTTCCAAACCATAGCAATCTTGAGTAGGATTTCCAAAGAGTGGCTGGTGTGCTTGAACTTCTGACCTTATGGTTCAAAACAACTTTGTAGTATAGCATATTTTTCTGTTTTAATATGTGTTTGTTATACAGACCTTTTGCTATTCTTTACCTGTTTGTCTTTCATTGTTTTTTTAAATTTTGTTTTCTTTCCATACAAGCCTATAGTAACTTTCTACTGTTATTCTTTAATGGGTTAGGAAAGACCTTGATCTTAGGTTAGGCTGACATTGAAACTCACTTATCAAATTAAAAAAGAAAAAGTCTGCCTTCAGTGATTTTTAATCAATGAGCCTCTTACCTTTAGAGTCTACCCTCATACCTGATGGATTATGAGAAAAGAAACTTCACCCACTCACTTTTTAGGTCTGTTTCATGGCTTGTCAGCATGAATTTCTTTCCAATGAAGAAAATAATCTATCACTTTGTATCAAGCTATGTGCTTCACAAATTGAATATCTCAGAATAATAAATCAAAAAGAAAGGCCATGAATCAAAAGTGCCACCTGAACATATCCTGTATTTTTTCTCAGGACCACCCAATGTGACTACTCCATTAGAATGCATCATCAAATAATCAACACAAGCTGCTTAATTTAAGTTCATTATTTATAGAGTGATCCTAGCCTTGGGTTCATATATACTTTAGAACTTCTGTTTACAGATCTAACTAAAATACTCAAAGTTGTTTTACATTAACCTACATGTCCATATTTCTGTATAAATGAGATGAAACCACTTAAACTGGCCTGAGTCTCCACAGGCAATCTCCTCTCAGTCCAAGACTCTAATCTAAACAATCTACTTTCCTTGGCAATACCAACATTTGGCAGTCTTCCTCTTTGTCTTTGATGAAGCAGCACACTGCTCACTGCACCTCAACTCAGATGGTATCTTTGTACTCCCTCTGTTAACTCAAATATTACAATTTTTTAAAAAGATTCTTACCACATCATACCTGAAGAAAATAGATTTGAGCATATGTTTATTCATCAAATATTTACTGACATTTTCCTCTTTCAACAATACTATGCTTGGTGCTGTAGGAATACAGAGATGAACCAGATCAAGTCTCTGCTAAGAGATACTTTGTATTGAAGATGTAGTAGTGGAGGGAGAACAAGTTTATACATGGGAATTGTTAAGTGAAACCCAAAACACATCAGGAAACAGTCCACAAAGTTTCTGACTTTCTTAATGCCGAAAATGTTTTATGGATATAAGGAATGTCTTTGTAGCCAGGACACCTCATTCCAGTTTTCTTATTATTATTTACTATCTCAGTGATTAGGGAGTGGAAATTGTTCCTTTCTTGGATTCAGTTTCTTCATCTATAAAATGAGGTAAATTTAGACAATGATTTCTAATTTCATCTTCAGTTTTGAGTTTTTATGATTCTATGAAATTGCATCATGCAGTCAATCATTTTACAATCAGACTTCTTAGACATTGTATCTCTTATCATTAATTTGCATTAAATACAAATCATAGTTATGATGAAGAAACTGAAAATTACCAACTATTTATCTTGAATCATCTGTCAGATTGTCATTATGTAGTGGCTGGAATGTTGCAGTGATACTAGAAGCAATGCCACTAGTATTTTAAATACAAGTAGGTTTTCCTACTGGTATTTGAAAGAATTGGCAAAGAACAAGGCACCAGGAATTGATGGAATAAAAATTGAAATCTTTCAAGAAAGTGAGGTGGCAC
>NW_006408553.1:19514697-19517918 GCF_000296735.1 Chrysochloris asiatica | reverse complement strand
AGAAGAATTGATGCCTTTGAGTTGTGGTGTTGTAGGAGAATACTGAAAGTGCCGTGGATTGCCAAAAGAACCAACAGATCTGTTTTTGAAGAAGTACAACCAGAGTGCTCCTTGGAGGCCAAGATGGCTAAGCTTTGTCTCTCCTACTTAGGACACATTGTCCAGAGAGAACAGTCGCTGGAGAAGGATGTCATGCTGGGTAAGTTGGAGGGTCAGAGAAAAAGAGGAAGACCTCCAACGAGATAGATCAGCCAGGTGGCATCATTGATGGCGTCAAGTGTGGCAGCAGTAGTGAGGTTGACCCAGGATCTGACATTGTTTTGTTCTGCTGCGCATGGGGTCGCTATGAGTTGGTTTCAACTCTATGGCACCTGACAAAAACAACAACAAGGGTTTCCTGTGGTGAACAGGTTTCCACTGAGCTAAGACAGACTAGGGAGAATGAGATGCAGACCACTTCTGAATGGTTAGTCATTAAAACCTTCTGAATAAAAACGGGAAATTATCTGATATAGTGCAAGAACATCAGCCCTTGCTGGAAGGCACTCAAAATGCAACTGGGAAGAGCTGCCTCTTCAAAATAGAGCATATACCATCCACATCATTGACCTTCATGATGTGAATGACACGAAACTTTCAGGATCTTCATTTATGAATGGGGCACAACAAAAAAATGAGAAGAAAGAACTATAAGCATCCATTAATAATTCACACATGTAATGTATGAAGTATGAATCTAGAAAAATTTCAAGTCATCCAAAATATAACGTAACACAGAAAGATTGATATCCTAGGCATTAGTGAGCTGAAACTGACTGACCATTTTTGAATCAGATGATCACACTGTTTACTTTGCCAGGAACAACAAAATGAAGAAGAATGGCATCACATTCATCATCAAAAAGATCATTTAGAAATCTATATTCAAGTACAAACCTGTTTTGGAAGGAATAACATCCATAGACATACAAGAAAAACAGTTACCATCAATATTATTCAAATCTATATACCAATTAAAGGAGCTCTGGTAGCGTAGTGGTTACGAATCGGGCTGCGAACCTTAAGGTCAGCGGTTCGAAACTACCAGCCACTCCGTGGGAGAAAGATGAGGCTTTCTACTCCCGTAAAGATTTACACCCTCGGAAACCCTGTTGTACAGGGTCGCTATGGGTCGGAACCGACTAGACGGCACTTAACAACAACAATATACCAATTACTAAAGCCAGTGATGATAAAATTGATGAATCCTACCTGATGTGGTGCAATAGGATCAGCACTGGACTACAAGAACTGTTTGAACTGCAAGATCGGTGGTTCAAACCCACCAACCACTTCTTGGAAACCTAATACAGTATCTTATGAGTTGGAACTGGCTTGATGGCATTTGATAACAACAATTGATTTCTTCAGACTGAAACTGATCAAACAAGCAATTAGCATACATTGATGATTACTTGTGACTAGAATGTGAAAGTTGGAAACAAAGATGAAGGATCAATAGTTGCAAAACATGACTTTAGTAATGGAAACTGTGCTGGAGATCTCATGAGAGAATATTGCAAGACCAGCAACTTATTCATTGCAAATACCTTTTACAACAACATAAACAACTATTCATGTGGACCTCACCAGATGGAATAAATATCATAAGCCAGAATAAGACAAAGACCATCACTTGTTCGTATGAAAGTTCAGGATGAATCTGAAGAAAATTAAAACAAGAATATAAATATGAAAATATGACCTTGAAAACGTTGCTGTAGATTTTGAGTGCCATCAAGTTGATTTGGACTCATATCAACTGTGTGTAGGGTTTCCAAGGAGGGACTGGTGGGTTTGAACTGCCAACCTGTGGTTAGCAGTCCAGTGCATATGCTACAGCACCACACAAGAACTCAAATTTTGAATACGTGCCACCTGAATTTTGAAACCATTTCAAAAAGAGATTTGTTGCATTATACACTAATAACCAAAGGCCAGAAGATTTGTAGGATAACATTAGGAACATCATAAATAAAGAAAGCAAAAGGTCATTAAAAAGACAGGAAAGAAAGAAAAGACAAAATGGGTGTAAGAAGAGACTCTGAAACTTGCTATTGAATGTAGAGTAACTCAAGTGAGTAGAAGAAATTATGAAGTAGAAGAGCTGAACACACAAAGTAAATGATTATCATGAAATGTGTAAAAACATGGATTTAGTAAACCAAAAGGGAAGGACTCACTGAACATTTCTGATGTTGAAAGAATTGACTAACAATTTGAAACATGTTTTCAATATTGAAGGGTTCTATGGGCAAATATAGAATAACAAAGGAAGCATCAAAAGAAGATGAAGGAATACAGAGTCAGTATACCCAAAAGAATAGAAGAATTGGGTGATGTCCATGCATTTCAAGAGGTACCATATTATCAATAAATAATGGTATTGCTGACAGGGATTGATGGCAGGTACAGGTGCAGTGAATTGTTGCTGTTGTTAGATGCCATCGAATTGGTACCGACCCATAGCAAACTTATGGATAGCAGAACGAAACACTGCCTGATCCTGGGCCAACCTCACTACAGTTGATACACTTGAGTCCATCGATGCTAACACTTGGCCAATCCATCTCATTGGGGTTTTTCCTCTTTTACTCTGACCCTCCACCTTACCAAACATGATACCCTTCTCCAGTGACTGCACCCTCCTGACAATATGTCCAAAGTATGAGAGACGAAGTTTGGCCATCTTCACCTTGAAGGAGCACTCTGGCTGCACTTCTTCCAAAACAGATCTATTGGTTCTTTTGGAAGCCCATGGCTCTTTCATTATTCTCCTCCAACACCATAACTCAAAGGCATCAATTCTTCTACGGGTTTCCTTATTCACTCTCCAGCTTTCGCATGCATATGAGGTTACTGAAAATACCATGGCTTGGGTCAGGTGCACCTTAGGCCTCAAGCTGACATCTTTGCTCTTAAACACTTTAGAAAGTTCTTTTGCAGCAGATTTGCCTAATGCAATACATTGTTTGATCTCTTGACTGCTGCTTCCGTGAGTGTTGAGAGTTGATCCAAGAAGACTATAGTCATTGACAACTTCAAACTTTTCTCCATTAATAAGAATGTTGTTTATTGTATCAGTGTTGAGGATTTTTGTTTTCTTTACATTGAGATGTAATCCATACTGAAGGCTGTGCTCTTTGATCTTCATCAGTAAATGTTTTAAGTCCTCTTCACTT
>NW_006408553.1:19502570-19514412 GCF_000296735.1 Chrysochloris asiatica | reverse complement strand
CTTGTCATGATCCACACAATTGAAAGCCTTTGCATAGTCAATAAAGCACAGGTAAACATCTTTCTGATATTCTCTGCTTTCAGCCAAGATCCATTGTACATCAGCAATGCTATCCCTCATTCCGTGGCCTTTTCTGAATCTTGCTTGAAATCTGGAAGTTCTCTGTCAGTGTATGAATGTAGCCATTTCTGTATTACCTTTAGCAAAACTTTACTCGCGTGGGATATCAAAGAGATTGTCTGATGCTGTCAGCAATACCACAGAATACCAGGTGAAGAGGGTTCAGGGCAGAGCTCCAGAACTCTGAACCACATATCTAGGAATATTTAAAAAGTTTGAAGGCTTATAACTAGTGGAATTTATAATGTGAATAAGAAATCATCATGTATTTTTTAATCTGCTGGGCTTGGTGGCCCGGAGCCGACAACTTGGGCGAGACAAATGGCAAGACCAAGTGGGGTACAGAGCCAGCACGGAATAATGCCACAGGAACCTCAGATCAAAGGTAGACAATACACTTTTTCAGCTTTGCTTTGTTCTGACTTTGTTTTTCTTTTTGGTATCTGTTCATTGCCCTCCCCCCCACTGTTTGCACACCTCCATTCTGGTGACAAGAAGGGGAGCTTGAGTCAGCGAAGACCCCACCCCACCCCACCACTGGTGAATTATTCTGCCACGCATGTGCACAGATACTCTCAGCCCAAAAGCCTGCCCTGAACTGTTTTTTTTTTTTTATTGGGGAAAGGGCCGGACCAGGGGTGTGGAGAGGGAAAGAGAGTTTAAAAACAAAAACAAAGTTAAATTAAATCCTGAGGTACAAAATAACAAACAACAGTGGCATTGTGACACTTATCAGGTGGCTTTGAAGGCAAGAATTTGAAAGAAGAGATTAAAGTCATATTCATTTTTGGCTACATTTTTTTTTTTTTTTCTTCTCTCCCTCCTCTCCCTTTTCTGAGATTATAGACTTGTTGTTGTTGTTATGTGCTGTGGAGTCAGTTCCAACTACAGTACCCAATCTAGTTTTTTTGTTGTTGTTGTTGTTGCTGTGTTTTGTTTATTGGTGTTTTCTTTCTTTCTTGATTTTTTGTTGCTGCTGTTTTGCTGTTTTATGCTCCCCCTTTACCTTTGGGGGACTGTTTCTCTCCCTATATTTCCCAAGAAGAGACAGCAATTGCTGCAATATTGTCAAGCTAAAATCACACTCTATAAAAAAACAAAATCCAGGCAAGAACCAATACCAAATGCCATGTGCCAGGGAGGCAGACAACAACTGCGAAAGTTCCTCTGAGTTAATAATAAGAAGAGTGAAAAGGGAAGCCCACATCCTGATCTCATCTACCTGGAGGAAATCAGAAAACATAAAAAAATACCAAAACACACACTCAATAAAGTATTAAGGACACAGATAAACACTAACCATGTCTAAGAAGCAACAAAGGATGACCATATCAGTACATGTCCAAAAACAAGATAAAAGGTCTGAGACATAACCTGGAGGTAGACCTGGACTACATTCTAGAAGGAAGGAAAGCTTTGGACATGCCTGAGAAGGATTACAGAATAATGATTATAAATTGTTTCAAAACACTTTACAATGTAGTTAAGAAAAATAAGGAAGAAGTCAGGAAAGTGCTAGAAGAACAATCAAATAAGATAGATACAGCATTGAAGACAATTCAAAACCTACAGAAAGAGGTCCAGACGATCAATAATAGAATATCAGAAATAGACAATACACTGAAAAGGCAAAGGAGTAGATTAGAAAAGATGGAAGGCAGAACTAGTGAGCTCAAAGACAAATCTCTCAATACTATTAAGATAAAAGAGCAAACAGAAAAAAGGATTAAAATTTCTGAAGAAGGTCTAAGATTCATGTTGGACAACATGAAGAGGAATAACTTAAGAATTATTGGCATTCCAGAACAAGAAGAATCACATAAGTCCACAAAGGAAATAGTTGAAAACTGCTGGAAAAATTTTTTTTCTAACATGCTGAAAAATGAAAAGATAAATATTCAAAAAGCTCAAGAAACCCCAGAAAGGATAGAACCCCCACCCCAAATCACTGAGACAAATCATAATAAAGCTTTCCAAAATGAAAGATAAGGACAGAATCCTGAAAGCAGCTTGGGAAAACAGAAGCCTTACATACAAAGGCAGGCAAGTCAGATTAAGCTGGGATCTCTCAGCTGAAACCATGCAAGCAAGAAGGCAATGGGGATACATATATAAAACCCTGGGGGGGGGGAAATGTCAACCAAGAATCCTTTATCCAGCAAAGCATCAATCAAATACAATGGTGTAATCAAACATTCCAGGATAAACAGAAGCTAAGGGATTTTGCCAAAGCCAACCCTGCGTGACAAAACATCTTAAAGGGAGTTCTGTGGACTGAGAACCAACAAGAACATTCAACAACCAGAGATAGACATAGGTGGCAGCAACTCCCAGAACTAAATCGACAGAAAGAGGAGTTGAGAACAGAACAAAACTTAAGAGCAAACTCAGAGAATCTGGGAGTTCAGTCTATGATCAAAACAATTACAATGTAAAAGAAGGTAAACAAGTAGAAACAGAGATCCATACGATGAGAAGATAAGGTAGATTATAGGACAAAATAGACTGAAATAAATGGAGGGAAAAGTAAATGGAATATAAGGTAACTTCAAAGAAAATTAACACTACCCAACATATCAAGAAAATGAAAATCCAAGAAATATTAAAACTATAAGGAAACTCACAAGAAAGAACACAAAAAGGATTAACTCCGCAAAGGAAGACACACAGAACAAAGAAAGCAACAACATCACCAAAAAAACAAAGAAGGAAAGAAAACATAATAGCAGCAATTAATCCATACATATCGATAATTACACTGAATGTAAACAGATTAATTGTACCAGTTAAGATACGAAGGGTGGCAGAATGGATAAGAAAACAAGATCCTTCACTATGCTGTCTGCAAGAGACACATCTTACACAAAGATATAAAACAGATTAAAAGTCAAAGGAGAGAAAAAAAAATGCTATGCTAATTGCAATAAAAATGAACAGGAGTGGCAGTACTAATCACTGATAAAATAAACTTTAAGGCTAAAACAGCATAAGAGATAAAGATGGACATTATCTCATGACTAAAGGGACAATTGAACAAGATGACATAACCATAATAAATATCTATGCCCCCAATGAAAGAGTTCCAAAATATATCAAGCAAATTCTAATTGAGGTATCTTCAATAATCATGGGTGATTTTAATACACAGCTTTCAAAAATGGATAGAACAACCAGACAGTAACTTGACAAAAACTCAGAAAAACTAAACAACACAATCAGCCAACTGGACCTCATAGATGTGTACAGAGCATTCAACCCAACAACAGCACAATGCACATTCTTTTCCAGTTAACATGGAACATTCTCCAGAATAGACCACAAAAAAAAATCTCCATAAATTTACAAATGTCAAAATACTACAAAGCATCTTGTCAGACCACAATGTTATCAAATTAGAAATCAACAAGGAAATAAAGTGAAATACTTGGAAACTGAATAATACCCTGCTGAAAAGTAACAATGTAGTAGAAGAAATTAAATGTGAATTCACAAAGATCCTAAAAACAAATGAGAATGAAAACACTACATACCAAAATCTTTGGGACCTGGTAAAAGTGGTCCTGAGAGTACAATTTAATGCAGTAAACAAACATATCCAAAAAGCAGAAAGAACCAAAATTAACACATTAACTCAGCATCTACAACAATTAGAAACAGACCAACAGAACCATCATAAGAAAATAAATTATAAAGATTACAGCAAAAATAAATGAGATAGATACAGAAAAACTATAGAAAGAATCAACAGGACAAGAAGCTTGTTCTTTGAAAGGATTAACAAAATTGGTAGACCATTAGCAAACCTAAGCATAGAAAAGAGGGAGAAGACACAAATAACATGCATTAGAAACCTCATGGGCAATGTCACAACAGAACCAACCCTGTCAATCCTGCGTACCGAGATGGATGGGAATGACCCTTGCTAAAATGATTTGTTCCCTCTTTTGATCTATTACATCCATAAGTATAGGTAGAGTTCATCAAATTGTAGTGGATTAATCTTTTTTTCCTCTTTTTTCTTCTTCTAGTCAAATTCTGATTATCCAGCCATTGAAATCAGGTCAAGTGGGTACTATGCAATATGGGTGTTCTTGTGTATCTCCCCTCACTTCATATCAGCTGGACGCTTCACTCTCCACTCTAGTCTTTTTTGGCCATGTTCCCTGGGCCCAGGAGACCCCAGGTCTTGCCATACTGCTGGCCAACCAGGTCTCAACCCAGCTTGACAGTTGTCTATTGAACATGGGTGGATTTAGCACACACTTTTCTTGCTGATTTTCCCCTGCTTCCCATTATCAGTGACCAACGTGATCACCAGCAAAACAACATGCCTGTTCATTCATTCCCCTTGAGTTTTAGTCTTAGAAAAGAGTTTTCCCTGAGGGGACCCGACCACTTGCCTTGATGGCTCCTGGGTGAACAACTTGTTTGTTCTTGTAGTAGACAATCAGGGAGCTATATTGTTTTTTATTTTTTCCTGCTGGTTTTTCTTTCAGGAAGTATCTTCTGTTCTTCTAGCCACTCCAGGCTGGTCTGCTTGTCCTTTCAAGTGGAAATGTCCCACGTTAGGAGATTCTGGATGGGGATCAGGATTCCACCTATGTTCTTGTGCAATGCAAAGGCTCCGCAGGAATCCTCCTTCACTGGGCAAGTTCTAGCCCCATTTTAGGTATTCCAATCAGTTATATGGTTAAAATGGACTTATAAGCTTTCTGTGGTTATGTTTCTGACTATTCCTTTCTCTCCCCCTCAAGCATCTATTTTACAATGGTAGGCCAGGGAAACCAAGATTCAAAAGATAGCCAAGTATCTTAACATTATTTCCCATCTTTTACCCATTCAAACCATGCCTCAATCACTGTATCCCAGAGCCCTATTGTTCCAAGTCGAACAGTATTTTTAATATCAAATTCAAGTAAAATATTTTGGAAGAAAAGTAAAAAACAGTTGCAGTTGCACATCAACAGTAAACTGCCAGATAGTAAAACTAGATTCAGAAGAGGATGTGGAATGGGGGATATTGGTGATGTCAGATAAATCTTGGTTGAAAGTAGAAAATATCAGAAAGATGTGTACTTGTGCTTTATTGACTATGCAAGACATTTGCGTGTGTGGATCATAACAAGTTATGGATAACATTGTGAAGAATTGGAATTCCAGAAAACTTGATTGTGATCATTTTGCAACCTGTACAAAAAGCAAGAGACAATCATTCCAACAGAAAAATGGAATACTTTGTGACTTAAAATCAGGAAATCTGTACCCAAGGTTGCATCCTTATTCAAACTCTATGCTGAGCAAACAGTTCAAGACACTGATTATAGGAAGAAGAACTTGGCATCAGGCTTGAAGGAAGACTCATTAGCAGCCTTCTATATGCTGGTGTGTTGCTGTGGGTTAATGCAGTACATTGCAAGGTCAGTTTGAATCACAAGATTGGCAGTTCAAGCACACCAGCTGCTCCTTGGAAACCCCATGCGGGGTCGCTATAGGTCAGAACTGACTCTATTACACTTTAACAACAACAACAATATGCAGATGACACAACCTTGCTTCCTGAAAGTGAAAAGGTTTTGAAATTCTAACTGATAAATTTCAAAAGACAGTATGAATCACAATGCAACATAAAGAATACAAAAATCTTCACAAATGACCCTATAAATAACACCAAGATAAATAGAGAAAAGATTGAAGTTGTCAATTACTTCATTTTGCTTGAACCCACAATCAGTGCTCATGGAAGAAGCAGTCAATAAATTGAACAACATATTGCATTAGGCAAAGCTGCTGCACAAAGATTCTTTGAAGTGTGAAAGGGCAAAGATATTACTTTGAGGACTAAGGTGCTCTTAACTCAAGCCTTGGTATTTTCAATTACCTCATATGCATGTGAAAGTTGGGTAGTTACTAAGGAAGACCATAGAAGAATCTATGCTTTTTTATTATGATGTGGGAGAAGAATATTTAAAGTACCATGAACTGCCAGAAGTACAAACAAATCTGTCTTAGGAAAAGTACAACCAAAATGTTTCTTAGAAACAAGGTTGGCGAGACTTCATCTCTCACACTTTTGACATGTTTTCAGAAGGATCTGTCCATGAAGAAAGTCGTCAAGTTTAGAAAAGCATAGGACAGTGAAAAACATGAAGTGCTATAAGAAGATGGATTGACACAGTGGCAGCAGATTCAAGCATAATACCAGATTCAAGTATAACAATTGTGAAGGTGGCACAGGACCGTGCATTATTTCATTTTATTGTGCATACGATAATTCATTATGAGTCAAAACCAGCTCAATGGCACCTAACAACATCATCTTTAATATAAAATATTTGCCTTGTTCTTTAAATTAAAGAATATTTGGTGAGAAAAATGAAAATACCAATGCTTGAATATTTCTTCTTTCACATGAGGAAAAATATTTTAAATTTGACTGATAAGAAGAGATCCATATTTGTGCCCATTCCAAAGAGAGGTGACCCAATGGAATGCGGAAATCATCTGGCAATCTCTTTGATATCCCATGTAAGAAAAGTTTTACTCAAGGTAATACAGAAACGGCTACAATCATACGTTGACAGAGAACTTCCAGAGGTTCAAGCTGGATTCAGAAGAGGCTGTGGATATCATTGCTGATGTCAGATGGATCTTGGCTGAAAGAAGAGAATATTAGAAAGATGTTTACCCGTGTTTTATTGACTATGTAAAGACAGTCGATTGTGTGGATCATGACAAGGTATCGACAAGATTGCGAAGTATGAGTATTCCGGAACACTTAACTGTGCTCATGAGGAATCTGTACATGGATCAAAGGCAGTTGTTCGAATAGAACATGGGAACGCTGAATAATTTAAAACTAAGAAAGGTGTGTGACAAGGTTGTATTCTTTCACCATACTTATTCAACCTGTATGCTGAGCAAATAATCCAAAAAGCTGGGTTCTATGAAGCAAAACGTGGCATCAGGATTGGAGGAAGACTCATTAGCAACCTTCAATATGCAGATGATACAACCTTACTTGCTGAAGTGGAGAGGACTTAAAACATTACTGATGAAGATCAAAGAGCACAGCTTTCAGTATGGATTACATCTCAATGAAAAGAAAACAAAAATCCTCACCACTGGACCAATAAATAACATTCTTATCAGTGGAGAAAAGATTGAAGTTGTCAAGGACTTCATTCTTCTTGGATCAACTATCAAAACTTATGGAAGCAGCAGTCAAGAAATCAAGCGATGTGCTGCATTTGGCAAGTGTGCTGCACAAGAACTTTTTAAAGTTTTGAAGAGCAAAGATGTCAGCTTAAAGATTAAGTTGAGTCTGACCCAAGCCATGGTCTTTTCAGTAACCTCATATGCATGTGAAAGCAGGACAGTAAATAAGGAAGACCATTGAAAAATTGATGCATTTGAATTATGGTGTTGGAGAAGAATATTGAAAGTGCCATGGGCTGCCAAATGAACCAACAGATCCATGTTGGAATAAGTCTAGCCAGAGTGCTCCTTGGAGGCCAATATGGCCAAACTTTGTCTCTCATATTTCAGACATATTGTCAGGAGGGACCAGTTGCTGGAGAAAGATATCATGTTTGGTAAGGTGGAGGGTTAGAAAAAAAAAAAGAGGAAGACCCCCAACGAGATGGATTGGCCAAGTAGCAGCATCAATGGATTCAAGCGTGGCAACAATAGTGAGGTTGGCCCAGGATCGTTTTGTTTTGCATAGGGTCGCTATAAGTCAGTACTGACTTGATGGCACCTAATAACAACAACAAATAGAGTGCTGGTTTGGCACTGTGGGTTAATGTGCCAGACTGCAAAGCCATTTGAACTGCAAAGTGGATGGTTCAAGTTCACCAGCTGCTCCTTGGAAACTCTATACAGGGTCTCTATGGGTCAGAATTGACTCGGTAACACTTAACAATAACAACACCAATAGTAAGCATTTCCGATATTGTAGTGGATAGGTGTCAAGTGGCTAACCTCAAGGTGAGCTATTCCACTGGAGAAAGATGAGGTTTTCTGTTCCCATAAAGATTTACAACCTCAGAAACCGTACACAGCATCTGTATGAGTCGGAACTGACTCCATGGCACATAACCACCACCAATAGTAAGCAATGTCTCCAAATTTGGAACCAACCAACAGGAAGTTTCTTTTATGAATCTACTATCATCTAGTCCATGTAAAGCATAGACTACTTGTTCTCTTGGTCTGCTAAAACACCAAAATGAGAATTTCACTGGCTGTCCCCTCAAAACATTAGTAGAAACAATATCCACTTTCTTCACTGCTTTGTTTTTCAGATCATGACCTTTAGCGTTTTTCCCAACAATCATCTCCATACTTCACTAAACACCCTTGCTCTGTTGTCTTCCTCTTTCCAATCTTTCATATTATCTCTCTCTCTATGAAATTGCAGCTCACTGACCAGCAAACTTTCCTCAATTTTTAACTTGATTTCTCATTACCTTAAATATCTGTTCATCTTTAAAGGGTACCTCTTCCTCTATAAGAACTTTTATCACCTTTATGTTTATTTGTTATATTGTGATGACTTACCTGTAGTTATGATATGAGAATACTAATGACATATGATACGAGATGTGTCACTAGTATTTTTTATATTATCAGAATCAACTATGGTATTTAAAATACATCGTATGTTATACAATTTCATACATGGAGCCTGTTAAGTAAAACACAAAAGACATCATTAAGCAGGAGTGCCAAGATAGGATAAGAACTTGTCTGTTAACTGCAAGGTCAGTGGTACAAATACATGAATCACTCTTTGGAAACCCTATAGAGGATCACTATGAGTCAGAACTTACTCGATGGCACTTAACAACAACAAGCAACATAGAGAAGTGCTGCCTCCTTGCTTCTGAAGGGGCCTCAGAACCGTATGTATTCATCAAACCTGTCAGACTAAAACAGATGGGAAGAAAGTCCTGGTGTTCTACTTCTGAAAATTAGAAGGAAGCAACTAATAAGGAAAGATCAATTACTAAAAAATATCAGAGTTTCTCTGACTAGAGGGCCAGAGAAACCTAGGGATGTCCTCATGGAGATGGACTGATACAATAGTCAAAGTAATGGACAGAAACAATCCAACAATCATGAAGAAGGTGTCAAACAGGACAACTCTTCATTCTGCTATACATGATAGTCAGGAATTTTAGGCAATTCACAGGCACCAAACAATAGCATCTACTACATATTATGAGGATTGCAGTTTATTTTCTAAAGGTTCTCATCTTCAAATTATAGATTAATCTAAACTCTTCCTGGCTACCCATTGCTTCTTTCAGGACATTATATTATCGAAACAATAAAATAACCTATCATTTTGAGGCTCATGACATTCAGTTAGATAATCTGTGCCCTCTAGTATTATCATTTATCATATCCTTGTTTACTCCTTTTCATTCATCAAAAACTGTACGTAGGACAAGCTTCCTTCCCACTCCAAACCCTCCTCTCATTTAGCACAACATTAACCTGCATTTCCCTGACTCATCCAAATATGCCTTTTCATCCCTCACTTCATTTTCAAGGACATTCTCCCCAATTCCTTGTTAATTTCATTTTTTTTTCTGTAACTACTCAACCTCAATTTAAATAACATTGCACTTCAATTACAGCACTTTACTTTATTCATCTTGCTTATTTTGTAATGACCACTACCATCCACCTTGAAAAATTATTTTCCTGGATTAACCTAACTCTGAAATACATTATACATTTTTCTACCATTATACAGATTTTTCTTCTAACTCAATAACTGAAATCTTGGATGTTGTCTTAGCACATGAGCTTCTGGAGTAAATATCACATTTCCCAGCTTCTCCTCCACCTAGTAGTGACCATATGAGGGCAGGATGTAATTATAGGATATGTATTTAAGGAAGGGTACATGTTCTGCTTTGTTCCTTCCTCTTCCCTGCTTGTTAGAATGTAGACAGAATGAATATGCAGTGATCTTGGGAAACAAAGACTCATAGCAGATATAGAAAGATAGAAGGACACCATGGAGCACAGTAACAGTCACTGAAGGATCGTTCCCAGACATAGTAAATACTAATCAATTGATAATTTATTTTATTCGACATTTATTATGAGTTTGCTGTTCTTGATATTGAACTATGGTTGTTTACTGTTGAACCTAGTTAATATAACAATTATCCATTTTCCCTATGCCTTTTGCAGAGTAGCTGATCATTCCTACTGGAAAGGCAAATAATGCAGCAAATGACATCCACAGTACAATTATAATATAAATTCTAATGATCCTTCAACACTATCCAAAAATCCTATAATGTTTCCTTTGTTAACTCCCTCTGCTATACTCCAAAACTATTTTACAACTTTTCTACTCTCCTTAAGCTATTCATTCATAATTTTAATAGCTTCCTACTTTACCAATAATGTGTAATCCATTATTTTGGAATCTCTTTATCTTCAAGACACCAAACAGATTACCCTATCTGTGCCTCTTCCATATAAAACTATTCTCCTTCTCCTCAGATTTTCCTTTAGATTGCATTGCCTCCTCAATTCTTAGGAGAGCTGTCATTGTTGATTATTCTTTATTTTACACTCAATTTCTCAGTCCCTAATGAAATCTTCCCAATAATGTTTGTGCTGTTGATATTGTTATTGCTATTTTAAATATTCAAGTATTCACGTATTCTTAAAAAAGAAAATGTGCTCATTCAAAACTATCTTATCTAGCTACAATTCTCTTCTATTCTACCTACAGCCTATGTTTGGAGGTAAATTTCCCAATATAGTGTTTTTTTTCTAGATATACTTCCACATTTTTAATGTCATTTCTCGCTTTTCTCTTATACTTGAACACACTAAAAGATGGAACTCACCAACCCCTAAAGCAGTTCTTGCTAATGCAACCATTGGCTTCCATGTCATTATGATCAACAAATGCTTTTTGGGCTCATCTTATTTGAAATCCTATTTGGTGTTTATGACTACTCTGTTCTTCTTAAAATGTAATTTTTCCTTAATTTCTTTAAACCAATACTATTTTACTTTATCTTCAGCATTTTGGGCAAATAATTTTTCATTTGTTTGCTTATTCATTGTACTAGTCAATATTATGTGTCAACTTGACTAGTCATTATCCTCAGGGGTTTGGCAGATATATGTGATAATCCTTTATTACAGTGATTTGCTGTGAGCAGCCAATCAATTGGAACAGCATCTTCCATGCAGATGTGGCTAGCATCTAATATATATGAATGTCTGGCAAGTTCATACTCTCTCTTGATCCTGTATTTGTATCTTAATCCTCTGACCTTCAGTTTTGGGTATGGGAGCCAATAGTCTGTACACTGACCTACAGATTGCCAACTCCCAAGCTTCCAAAACCTTGTGAGTCACAAGATTGTCATCTAACATGCAGATTTTTGTTTCATCAAACATGCATCAACATGTGTCAGGAAAAGCCTGATAACAAAATTTTGGATTTGCCAGCCTCCACAACTGTCCAACCAATTTTCTTGAAATAGATCTCTGAATTATATAATATAGGTGCTGTTGTTAAGTGCTGTTGAGTTGTTTCCGACCCATAGAGACCCCATATAGGGTTTCCCAGGAGCAGCTGTTGAGCTTGAACTACAGACCTTGTGATTCAAACCAATTCTTCAGCTCAGCGCATTAACCCACAGTGCCACACCAGGACTCCATTATATATATATATATA
>NW_006408553.1:19491035-19497630 GCF_000296735.1 Chrysochloris asiatica | reverse complement strand
AAGCATTCAAAAAGCTGAAAAAAAAAAAAGAATTTTTTTTTTTTTTTGACCAAAATTTTTAACATCATTCATGGGTCATAGAAAATTATCAACTCAAAAATTAGCCTGCCATATTTGGTCAAACATTTAATTACCTCACCCATAATGTGATGGCAGGAACTTTGGTTTCCATGGCAGTATCAAGACCAAATGATTTTGTGTCTGGACACTCAGGCTGGACACTCCCCACCTGTGTTCTAGAGGAACAAAATCTTAAGTACATGTTTTCTGAATTGGTTCTCAAGTCTGGCTAGTCTTAAAGGTATCGATGACTCTGTATTCAGTAGTAAAGAGGGCATTGATAATCTGTGACATGAGGTGACAATAGAAGTATATATTTGTGACAGACAATGCTCTGGTTGATTCTTTATTTGATACATTTATACAATTTTTCTCAGGATCAGGAGGATACATGCAAAAATATGAGACACCAACTATTCCTCCAATGCCATTCTTTGCTTTTCTATTGAGTTCCATAATTATTGCAATGGCCATATAGAATTGAGACACCATACTCAAAGTTATGGGGTTTATTAGGGAATTTAACAGGTTATAGTTATGTTGACAGTAATGTTTCAACAGAGTTAAGAAAATTGATGTCCCAAGCATCTTGATTATCTATCTGTCTGTATGTTCCCATCCCATGTATAGATATAACTATTAAAGATATGGAATAATGGTTGAAGAAGCATAAATCTCAGTCTGAGATTATTTTATATGGGCCCAGTAAGCATAGATTCTTCTTTGAATGTTTTAGTTCAGAAGACTCAAAAAGAATTTGAATGTGTATTTGGTTGGTTCATGGATTAAGTGGTTGTTATTGTTGTTAAGTGCCGTTGAGTCAATTCCAACCCACAGCGACCCTGTATAGGGTTTTCAAGAAGCAGCTGGTGATCTTGAACCACTGACCTTGCAGTTCAAACAACTTTGCAGTCTGATGCATTAGCCCACAGCACCATACCAGGACTCCAATTAAGTGGTGGCTTACACTAAATTAAGTTGAAATGCCAGAACTGGCTTGGCAAACTATACAAGAAGGTCTTCAAAGGCTTAGGGAAATTGAGAGTAGTTTTATCATGCTGGGCCCACAATTCCTCTGATGGAGTGCTCACAGTTTACACCACTCACTGAATGATGAGAAACAAATTTTGAAGACACTTGCATGCCGTTGTTGCTGATGGTCAACGAGTCTGTTCCAACTCATAGCGACCTTGTATATGATTTCCAAGGAGCAGCTGGTGGGTTTGAACTGCCAACCTTTTCGGTCACAGTCCAGTCGATTCTTCAGTGCCATAATCTGGCAAAAATTCAGGTGGCTTCTACTTCAGTAAATGTCTAAGATTCTAATGATGTGGGGCATGTCAGGATATTCTTCCTAAAATGAAGGATTGTTGTTGTTGTTAAGTGCCATCGAGTCGGTTCCGACCCATAGCGACCCTGTACAGGGTTTCCGAGGGTGTAAATCTTTACGGGAGTAGAAAGCCTCATCTTTCTCCCGCGGAGCAGCTGAAAATGAAGGATAAGTTGTTACAAATAGTCCCTTCTACAACCAATTAAGGGAATGCATGATAATTCTATAGGATAAGTTGTTGTTGTTAAGTGCCGTCAAGTTGGTTCCAACCCATAGTGACCCTGAACAGGGTTTCTGAGGCTGTAAATCTTTACCGGAGCAGAAAGCTTCATCTTTCTCCCTCGGAGCAGCTGGTAGTTTTGAACTGCTGACCTTGCGGATCACAGCCTGATTTGTGACCACTACGCTATCAGAGCTCCAGGATAAGTACTGGACTTTAAATCACAAGGTTCAAACCCACCATGTGTTGTGAAGACAAAAGATGAGACTTCCTGTTCCTGCAAAGATTTAAAGCCTCGCAACCAGTTCACTATGAGTTGGAACCAACTCCGTGACACTTAACAACAATAATACTAAAAAAGAGATACAAAGCCTGGTGAGCTTCTTGGAATTTTGGAGGTGACATACCCCTCATTTGACTGAGCTACTAAGGAACTAAAACTAAAAAAAGTTGATAATTTTGAGTGAGACCCAGAAAAAGAGAAGACTCTGCAACATTACATGTCCAGGCTACTATGCATGTATATACCACTTGGGCCATATGATCTAACTTATTCAATGTTTTTTGCTGTTGCTGTTTTGTTTTTAAGTTTTTTATTGTGTATTCAATGGTTCTTGATGTTTCAATACCAGATAGAGATGCAATTTGCAGTCTTTGTCAGATCTCTGTTGGTGAATTACAAAACAGACCTTTAAGACTTTGGATCAAAGTTCTGCCATCTTCTGCAGATAAATACTCTTTTTGAGAACATATTTGCTTTGTTGCTGAACCTTAGTAGAGTCTGAATGCTTAACCATGGACTTGAACAGGATCTGAAGTTGCACGACAAACTGGCCCAAATGTCCATAGGTCAAACTCCTCTTCCTAGTCTATACCTACAGCCTCCTGGGAGAATCCCTGTGATCAATTGACTAAGTATTAGAAAGATTGTGCATGGTTTACAAGGTTCTCATAATAACCAGGCAGCACTCGAAAGCAGACAGTAGCAGCACTACAGTCCCTATGTGGTAATTTCCTTAATGATAGTTATGAAAGGAAATTCTCCCAATGTACAGAATTTTATGCAGTGCACTTGGTTGTTAATTTTGTTTGTAAGGATAAATGGCCAGATATGTGACTGTACACTATTTCACTGGCTCTGGTCAATGGTTCAGCTAGGTGGTCAAGAACTTAGAAGAAACATAAATGGAAAATTGGTGACAAGGTGATAAGGGGAAGAAGCATATAGATATATCTCTCTATATCAAACAGACGTGAAGACATTTGTTTTTCATGTGAATGCTCATCAAAGCGTGAACTTGGCAAAGGAGAAGTTTAACAACCAAGTGGACACGATGACAGGTTCTCTCACATCAATCAACCTCTTTCACTAGCCACACTTGTCAATGCCCAATGGGTTCATGAGCACAGTGACCATTGTGGTAGGGATGGAGGCTTTCAGCAGAATGAACTTCTACTTACCAAGGCCAACTTGGCTACAACCACTGTGGAGTGCCCAATCTACCAGCAGCAGAGACCAGCACCAAGTCCCCAATATGGCACCACTCTTAGACATGGTTAGCTAGCAAACTCTTCTCAGATTAACTACATTGGACAGATTCCATTGTGTAAATGGAAGCATTTTGTTCTTACTTGGATAAACACTTACTTTGGATACAAATTTGCCATCTATGGATACAAAACTGCCATCTATAGAGGCACAGTATCTCACACAGCATTACCTCAGATCAAGGAACTCATTACATAGCAATTGCAATATGGCAGTGGGCCCATACTCATGGAAATTACAGGTCTGTCCATGTTCCTCATGGCTTGTTTCAACAGTGGAATAGCTTTCTAAATACACAATTATAGAGCCAACTAGGTGGTAATATCATGCATGGTTGGGCAGATATTCTCTAGAAACCTATACATGTTCTAAATCAGCAACCAATTCAGGTTAAGAAAGCCTTCCACATGCTCCTTTACTGAGACAAATACCCCTACTGTGGTTTCCATGATACTTATCTATGACTTGTCACTATTGTAATTTCATATTTATTTGTGATAACTTTATCAATGCTTATCATTCCCAACAGCTATAAAAGCTAAGCGTGTATTCATTTTGTATCTAGATTGTATCAAAGTTCTTTGGCACCTAGTTGGTTTTCAATAACTATACAATAAATGGATGCATGAATCATAAATAATTGGTTTAACCTACTTCCTAAATTAAACCAAAAATTTCAACTACCTTGTTTTCCTTCGTTATTTTTTTTTTTCATGAAATTTCTTATATAAGCTGACTCAAAAAATAATTTTTACTTTAAAGTTAAATCATATTTTTAAATCAGAAACAATTCTTTTTAAAGGTGTTGTTGCTGTTAGGTACCATCGAGTTGGTTCCCACTCATGGCAACCCTATGCACAACAGAACAAAAACAGCCTGGCTCTGTGCCATCCTCACAATTATTGTAATGCTTGAGTCCATTGCTGCTCACACTACTAATCCATCTCATTGGGGGTCTTACTTTTTCTCACTTTACCAAAGCACTTGACTCTTCACTTCACCAAACATGATGTCCTTCTCCAATAACTGGTCACGCCTGATAACATATCCAAAGTATGAGTGACAAAGTCTTACCATCTTGGTTTCTAAGAAGCATCCTGGCTGTATTTCTTTCAATACTGATTTGTTTGCTCTTTTGGAAGTCTTGGTGCTTTCTATCTCTTCTCCAATACCACAACACAAAGCATCAATTCTTCTACAGGTTTCTTTATTCATTGTTCAACTTTCACATGCTTATTCAAAACAGGGTAGTTTAAATTTTCCTGGATAGTCTTCTTAAGAGGCAAATTAATACAATCATTCATGATTCATGCATCCATTTAAAGGCACAGAAGTGTGAAACTATTTGATGATTCATTAAATATTTGAATTGTCTGTTCATGGAAAATAGAAGTTGTCTTTGCTTTTCTTTGCTTCCCCCTCCTTCCTCCATATCATAAAAAGCAGCCTAGAAAGGTTAAATTATTAACAAGGGGACTAATTTAGTGTAAAAAGTATATGATTAATTGGGTTTGAGAAAGACCATGAATACATTATATGAACTAGGGACAGGTGACCAACAGTTGTAGAATTATGTGGATAGACTTCAGGTACTGAAAAAAATAAAATAAAATGCACTACAAGGTACCCTTTTCAAGTGACTTAGCCTGGTCTTATTTTAGAAAACATAGTACTGTGTGAAGTTTAGCAATAGATAGCATAATTCCTAGTTATCTAGCATTGATTTAGCCAAGATATAGAAATGCTTTAAATGGAGCTTCATATATATGAATTACCAGATGATTAGTAAAAACAATAAGTGAAAATTTGATGCAAATAGTACAGCCACTAAGGGCTGGAGAATTTCAGAAACTTTATAGTCAAAAATAACCATAGCTGAACATTGATGAATAGATAAGAGTTTTTCTTGGTTAATAAAATTAACAAGAAACCTCTAAGCAAAAGAAGCAGTAAGGATCACAGATCTGAAGATATTTTCAAGTGGTAATAAGCAGTCAAAGCTGGCTGAATTTGAGAGATAATAGGTGATCTTAGGTTAGAAATTATTTTGTTGATAAGGAGGATCCATTAAATGCTTGAGTAGGAATGTTTTAGGAACATGGATTTACTCAAGTTCATTTAGGAAATAATGAAGCAGACAAAAGATGTAGACATATCAGAGTGCCTGTCGCTATTAATTCCACTAACTCATGTAGAATAATTTGTGAAAGGAAGAAGAAAATAATATTTGATGTGGCACAATAACATAAGCACTGGGTTGCTAACTGCAAGTTCAGTGATTCAAATCCACCAGCTGCTCCTTGCAAATCCTATACAGGGTTACTTTGAGTTAGAACCAACTTGATGGCTCTTAACAACAACAGCATTATGTATTAGATCATATTAGCTATTTTGCATACAATATGTTGTCTGTAGTGCAGTGAGTTTCATGATATGGCTTTTCTAGCTATGGTCTTTGCAACTCCCATCAAAGGACTGGCAAGCTGAATGAAACTCTGACATTGGGATTAGTCAATTTTGCAATCCCACTGGATATAAAATGAGTCATCTCAGAAACAGGAACAGGGATCACACTGTCATCAAAAAATGAGAGCTAGGAACAGAGTGTATCCTTTGCACCCTGAAATCCCTATAATCTGAAACTCCTCCATCCAGAGATTTGACACACCAAAAGAGCTGCAGTAAAACCAAGAGTAAAAGAAAGAGTGGCAGCAGCTTCCTAGTCCATGAAGCAAGTAAAACTAAGTACCTTTTGAGAAGAAGGTCACTAGCAGCTTGGGTGCCTCCAGACACTTAATTGGAGGAATTAGGTTTGCTGACCAGCAAGCTAGAGCTGATCACCTCTAGACTGAGGCTTATGGCAGAGTGAAGTGCCTT
The DNA here is from genome assembly GCF_000296735.1 of Chrysochloris asiatica. Classification (NCBI taxonomy): domain Eukaryota; kingdom Metazoa; phylum Chordata; class Mammalia; order Afrosoricida; family Chrysochloridae; genus Chrysochloris; species Chrysochloris asiatica. The sequence goes on along the minus strand of NW_006408553.1, from coordinate 19,491,594 downwards.
TTGGGCATTTAGTAGTAATATTAAAGGAGCTTTGTAACATTAACCCAGTAGGGCAGAAACCAAGGAGCTATGTGGCTGACAGGCTGGGCTTAGAAAGATGTGTGCCTATGGGCATGACTAAGAAAAAATTGTCCTGACCAAAGAACTGTATTGTGAGAATTTCTGATGCTGAATTATAACCTGCCAACTTCCCTGATACACTCAATAATCATGAATATTGCCTGTGAGTTCTAAATGCACATCACAGTGAATTATCAAACCCAGTGGAAAAGAGTGTCTTGGGATTAATGGTTGGTGTAAGAATTGGTGAGAAGGTTGGAGGACAGAGGTATGTCTTCCTTCTACCTCATAGGACTCAGCAATGGGCTGATATTGCATTTGATCTCCTTTTCCCTTGAGAAGTCAGAGGAGGACAGAAGCCACCCTGACATTACATTTATAATATGTAAATCTCTATAAAAGCATAAAAATTATTATTATCACTACCTTAAGATAACCAAAATGACATTGAGATTTAAGTTATAAGAGATCATAGGCATAGTTGTTGTTGTTAAGTGCA
>NW_006408553.1:19488042-19490430 GCF_000296735.1 Chrysochloris asiatica | reverse complement strand
TTGTATCTCCCCAGTGCCCACCTTTTTATAATGATCTAACTCACCATGTACTGTATTATCCGTCTTGGGGTATTGTTGTTGTTGTTGTTAAGTGCCGTCGAGTCGGTTTCGACCCGTAGCGACCCTGTACAGGGTTTCCGAGGGTGTAAATCTTTACGGGAGTAGAAAGCCTCATCTTTCTCCCGCGGAGCTGCTGGTAGTTTCGAACCGCTGACCTTAAGGTTCGCAGCCCGATTCATAACCACTACGCTAGCCCATAAATTACCTCTAACCAAGAATCATGATCAACATCAAGCTGGGCCTTTTGCAGAGTTTACTCTCATCTACTGTGTTTGTACTTTGCTTTGCTCCTTAGAACAAATCTCTGTATCGTAACCCATTCCACTCACTAGGGTCTGTTCTTGTTACCTGAGATTAAGCTATTGTTCCGATGTCTTGCAGAACTACCATGTATTCCTGGGTCAGGAATTTAACTTCCTTTCCATTGTATCTCTTCATGATCAAATACAGGACTAAACACAGAAAAGCAGACTGTGATCTTGGCAAATACTACCTACCATGCTGTTAGCAGCTCTGTATTCCTATGGAAGAATCATCTGGTGAATAATGTCCATCAGCATCTCATATGCTAGCTCAGTTTCTATCATAAACATCAAAACAAAACAAAAAAAAGGGAAAAAACTTCCATTTACTCCACGTTAAGCTCTAGCTGCCACTCTCTTTATTTACTTCCTTTTGTAAACAGAGTCTTTATATGCAATAAAAACTTGTACTGTCTCAAATTTGTATACACAACAATTAATAGTTTATGTCTGTCCTCAGCCAAACCTGCAGTCTCAAGAGGGATATGTTAAAGTTCTTTAACTTGTAAATGCAGTATGGGATAAAGGAGGATTGTCTGGACTGGAAAACAAAACAAACAAACAAACAAAAAAAACCCCACTGTCTTTGAGTTGATTCCATCTCATAGGGACTCTATAGGATTGAGCACAAATGCTCATTAGGATTTCCAAAACTATAAATCTTTAAATCTTTATAAGGGTAAACTGCTTCGTATTTCTCCTGTGTAGTGGTTGGTGGGTATGGACTAAATACCTTGCAGTTAACCACCTAACCCTTCATCTGCTGCAAATATTATTGAATTAAGAAAGTATAAAGTAGCCTCAAATATCCAGAATTCTCTAGCCCAATTTCAAACAGTCTGATTATCAGGAGACTCTTGAATCACTACAGATATCCTAAAGTCCTAGACAGCAACAGCACCCAGAATCACCTTTGTCTATATTTGAAAAGGAGTAGATAACACTATATGTTTGCAAACTAAGGCCAGGACTTGGATAAATGGGGATCACATAGAGAGACTCTTGAGACTACCAGTGTTGTAGTTGCACAGGTCATTTCATTAACCTTGCAATAATGGGACTCCACATTTTGTACAATTGAAATTTCTGGACCCTGTGCATTGGATTACAGTAGACTTTTCTGAAACTGTGTTCTGTTTCCATTACTCTTTGACCCTCTGTAATCTGGTTTTACTCTCTCCCATTTCACTGAGACTGCTTTGTCAAGGTCACCAATAATCACCATAGTGCTAAATCCAATGTACAAATTATTTGTCTTTCTTTTACTTGACCTGCATTCAATATATTTGGTCACTTCCTCTTTTTTTCTACACACTTGTATTTTGGCTTCCATGACAACATTCATTATTTGTGTTCTTCCTACCTCTAGGGACATTCTGTCTCAAATGTCTGGTGCCTCAGATTCTTCAATAAGAACTCTAAACATTGGAGCATCCTGGACAGCATCCTAAATCCTCTTCTATATGAGCTAATTTACTTTAAAATAAACCATTTGTGCTTAATATTCTTGTAGGCACTTTAATTTTTTAACTATTGTGATTTAGGTAAAGGTTTACAGAACAAATGTGTTTTCTATTTAAAAAGTCATGCACATTTTGTTTGAAACCCTATAATGTAATATTTATTCTACTTCCTCCCCCCCATATTTTTCCTTTTCCTATTCCCTTCTTTGCTAGCCCTTCCCACCTTTTGAACTTTATCCTTGAACAAATACTGCCCTTTTTATTTCAAACAGTTGATTATTCTGAACTTCCTTAGTATTATTTTTCACCATTTAGACTTATCTAATGTTTGACTAAAAATTGATTAAGGCTAGTGAGGTCAATTTCAAGTCTAAAGGGTAACTAAGAGCCTTGGGTTCTACCAGTCCCTATCTGACCATTAAACCTGGTATTTTATTTATTTATTTTTTTATGATTTTGAGTTTTAGTGTACTTTTTATTCCTACATTTTTACAACTTTCTAATGTGAACCTTTCCAGAGCATTCAATAGTGGAGTCAGGCATCATCTAGTTTCTTTTGGTCT
>NW_006408553.1:19484419-19486337 GCF_000296735.1 Chrysochloris asiatica | reverse complement strand
ACATTGTATTTTTGAACTATGTGATGTCACTTAATATTGGTGTCCCTGAGACTATGCTTCTGAGCCCCCGGCAAAGATACTAATTCCTTCCAAGTATACCAAGAAGTTTTCAGGAGTCCTGGTGTGGTGCTGCAGGATAATGCACTGGACTGAGAGGTCAGTTTCAACCACAAGGTTGGCAAGTCATACCCACCAGCCACTCCTCAGAAACCCTATACTAGGTCGCTATGGGTCAGAACCAACTCAACAGCACTTAACAATAACAAGAATTTTTCATAACTCTGTCCCTGTATGCTCTACTCTAGTTATAAATATATTTACAGCATAAGTAAATACATACGTACAATATTCTCTGTCAAATCTATATATTGTTCTTATGTGCCATGGAGTCAGTTCCTACCCATAGGGACCCCAAACAGGGTTTCTGAGGCTGTAAATCTTTACAGGAAACAGAAAGGCTCATCTTTCTCCCATAGAACAGCTGGTAGTTTCGAACTGCTGACCTTGAGGTTAGCAGCCCGATTCATAACCACTACGCTACCAGAGTTCCTAAATCTATATATACTTACATCTAAAGTCCCATTAAGGAGCTCTGGTAGCGTAGTGGTTACAAATTGGGCTGCTAAACTCAAGGTCAGCAGTTTGAAACTACCAGCTGTTCTGACTGAGACAGATGAGGCTTTCTGCTCCCATAAGGATTTAAAGCCTTGGAAACCCTATGCAAGGGTCACTATGAGTCAGAACACACTCCACGGCACACTGCCACCACCACTACCACCACCACCATAGTCCCATTGTCCTTACCACACCTGTTCAGTTATAATCCACTCGATGTTTTACATCCACTTGTTGTTGCTAAGTGCCATCCAGTCAGTTCCAACTCATTGGGACCCTATACAGGGTTTCTGAAAAGTAGCTGGTGAATTTGAACCACCGACCTTGTGGTTTACAGTCCAATGCTTATCCTACAGTGTCAGACCTGGGGTCCACTGATAGATTATTGTTATTGCAGGATTCTGTATATAATAGTTTTACTTCTGCTGCCTTTAACTCTTGTACTTATTCCAGTATCATGCTTTGCCTTTATCATTTTATTGCTGTCAGCCATCTTATTATATATTGCCTTCGCCTTCACCCAAGTTAGCATGTGTCTGTCCTCTAGTAACTGATTCATCCTCCATCTTACCCCACCTCATGGTAATCTAAAAATGTTTCTTTCTTTGTGAAAATCTTTTCTTGACTTCTTATAATAGGAGTCTCATACAAAACTTGTTCCTTTGTGATTGACTTATTTCACTCAGCATAACCAGGTACATCTATATTATAAGATGTTTCACAGATTTGATGTTATACATCAATATTGCTAGTATCCCATTGCACACCTCTGCCATAGTTTGTTTTATACATTCTACTATTAATGGGCATTTGTGTTGATCCATAGTTTCCTTATTGTAAATAGTGCTGCAATGAGCAAGGGTATAATGTGTCTATTCATGTCATGACTGCTATTTGTCTAGGATATATACAAAGTACATGGATTGCTGGAGCATATGTTATTTCTATTTTCAACTTTTTAAGGAAGTGCCATACCATTTTGCACAGTGTCTGTCCCATTGCACACTCCCATTAGCATTATATGAAGGTTCCAGCCTCTCCACACACTCATCAGCATTATTCTTTTCTATTGTGTGTTTGTGTGTGGTTTTTTTTTTTAACTTTGTTTTTAATGCTGGCATAGGATAATATATTATTGTTGCTTTGATTTGCATCTCTTTAATGACTAATGATAACAAGCATTTCTTAGTGTGTTTGTTGGCCATCTGATTGTCTTCATTGGTCAGATATCTCTTCATGTCCTCTGCCCATTTTTAATTGGATTGTTAAACTTTTTCTTGTTGAAGTGTTTACGTTTTCTATA
>NW_006408553.1:19482585-19483364 GCF_000296735.1 Chrysochloris asiatica | reverse complement strand
TCTTTGATCTTCATCACTAAATATGTTAAGTCCTCTTTGCTTACAACAACAAGATTTTATCGTATGCATACTACATGTGTTTAATGAGTATTTCTCCAATCTTGATTCTATATTCTTCATATAATGGTCTATCTTGGATCATTTCCTCAACATACAGACTGAATAAGTAAGGTGAAGTGGTACAACCCTGGCACATAACTTTCCTAGTTTTAAATCATTCCATATCCCTTGTTCTATTTTAATAATTGCCTCTTGGTCTATGTATAGGCTCCTCATGAGAACAGTTAAGTATTCAGGAATACACATTATTCCAAATGTTATCCATAATATGCTATGTTCAACACAGTTGAATGTCTTTGCATTGTCAATAAAGCACAACTAAACATCTTCTTGATAGTCTCTGCTTTCAGTCAAGATCCATCTGATGTCACTTATGAAATCCCTAGTTCCATGTCCTTTTCTGAATCCTGCTTATTTTTCTGGTAGCTCCCCATTTCAACCATTTTTTAATTATCTATGATGGTGGTTGTGTGCCATGAAGTGTGTTCCTATTCATAGCGATCCTGTACAGGTTTTCTGAGGCTGTAACTCTTTACAGGACCAGATTGCCTCATCTTTGTCTCATGGAACAGCTGGTGGTTTCAAACTGCTGACCTTGTGGTTTGCAGCCCAGTTTGTAACCACTACGCTACTAGAGCTATAAGAAAAATTTACTTTCGTATATCAGTGATATGGTTCAATAATTTCCACATTTCTTTGGTTCACCTTTTTTGATATTA
>NW_006408553.1:19478182-19479500 GCF_000296735.1 Chrysochloris asiatica | reverse complement strand
GTCTGTCTTCAGTCTAAAACTGATTTGAATACCTTAAAGGGGTCTAGATGTTGACCAGTGAAAGAGTAGCCTTTATGCTGCACAAGACCATAGGTGGAATCCAGAACCCCACCCAGAACTGACTTAGGCAGGAAATTTCCATGGGAACGGACAAGTAGACTAGCCTGGAACAGTTAGAAGAACAAGATACTTCGTGAAAGAAAGATCAGCAGGAAAAACCCCAAACAATAATGGCAATCTGATTGATTACTACAAGAACAAGTAAGCTTAGCCTGAGAACCATCAAGGCAAGTGGTCAGGACCCCTCAGAGGAAACCCCCTTCTAAGACTGAGACTCAAGGGAAATACATGAGCAGGAATGTTGTCTGGATGGTGACCACGGTGGTCACCGATCAGGAAAGAGGGAGAAAAATACCAATGAAGTTGTGAAGTAAGCCCGACTACATTCAATAGACCCCTGTGAACCCAGGTGGATACCTGGATGGCCAGCATTACGGCAAGACCTGGGGACTCCTGGGTCCAGAGGCAGTGACATGGCCACAGAGGACTAGAGTGGAGAGTGAAGTGTCCAGCTGACATGAAGTGAAGGGAGAGGCACAAGGACACCCATACTTGTAGACAGTACCCACTTTACCTGGCTTCGATGGCTAGGTGATCAGAACTCAACTAGAAGAAAGACGAGGGGGTTAACAAAAGAGTAACCTGCTACAATTCGATGAACTTTACCTATACTTATGGACGTAGTAGCTCATAAAAGGGAACAAATCTTTACAGCAAGGATTACTCCCACCCCCTCGGTACACAGGTTTGACAGGGATGGCAACTTAGACATTGGCTACCCAAAATGGGGGAGCCTATAAAGGCAAGACGTGACTGGCTTACAAGCTTTCAAGAGGGAGCCTGTTCTAGACAGGGTGGGGGAAGGTAGAATCACCACTGAATGATTTCCAATCTGTTGGGACTGGACAGGCAAAAGGAAATGGGGATAAGACTCTTGTTGTACAATAGTGAATAATTGCCATCAGGTCTGACTGTGAGACTAGGAAATATAAAGGTAGGTGTTTTTTGACAAAAGGAGGAGAGTGATTGATTTTGCTGCCCAACACGGGAGGTCCCTGGGACCATCAAGTGAGACGAATAGAGAGCGGGACCCTACCCAGAGAGGCAGTGACACCAGGGATGGAGACAGAGACAATGACTTGGACAGATGTGGCTGGGGACATTCAACTCAGGGTGGGAGAAGGGCTGTGTGCTGGTGGCCCAGGGGGTGTGGGGAGGCAAGCCTGTGTGGTGTACCCTTTGGGATTATATGATGATG
>NW_006408553.1:19474504-19477874 GCF_000296735.1 Chrysochloris asiatica | reverse complement strand
TGTGATAGCAATGATATTGTTTGATTATTTCCCCACTCTAGAATGGGCACACATATGGATCTCTTCCAATCAGTTGGCCAAGTAACTCTCTTCCAAATTTCTTGGTGTAGATATATGAGTAGTTCCAGTGCTCCAACAGCTTTTTGAAAGACTTTAAGTTGTTTTCCATCAATTCCTGTAGCCTTGTTCTTTGCCAATGCATTCTGTGTACCTTGGACTTTCTTGTATTGAAGTGTTTGCATTTATTTATTTATTTGAGGGTGTGAATAAAACTGTTTTAATCATCACTATATCCCTACTCCTACTACAGTGCCTGGTACACAGTGGATATTCAATAAATATTCTTTCTATCTGTGATTTATCAAAAAGAATTGTCATTAAAAAATTAGGAAAGCATAGTATTACAGAGAAAGAAGATCATTTAAATAAGAGAATTTTGATCCATGATGTTTTCTTTAGATCAAATGGAAATTATACCTAAAGCCAAGGAATAATAAAAAAAAATATACTAAATTTCAACTATCTTTAGGAAATTACTTCAGACTTGTCTTTTTTCCAAAAGACTGCAACTCCATTTGAGGACTGGGATTATTTCATTTCACTGGTTTCTGAAAAATACCTAACTGATACCAAATCTTTGCTAATTTCTTTCTGGGGAATGGTACAATGAAATGGTTAGATAAGATGATATGAGGAATTAGGTTTCAGTGATTGTGTGATTTTATCCAAGTTATTAAAGATATTAAACCCTGAAGGTGACTTCATTACCAGTAGGAGCAAGAATAACACCACCTTCATAGTTATCCAAGAGTAAATAAAATAATATGAAATAATAAATATGTCAGTATATTTAGAAGTATTTGACACATGGCAAGCATTAAATAAATACTAACTTTTGTTGTTTTTTTTCAGTGCAGTGGAGTCGGTTCTGACTTACAGCGAATGTGTATAGAGTTTCCAAAGAGTATCTGTTCTATTTGAACTGCTGACCTTGTGGTTCACCATCCAGTGCTGATCCTACAGAGTCACATCAAAATTAGAGCCCTGTTAGTAGTAAAGCTGGGATTCCATCTCAGGCTGCAGGTCTTAGAGTCTGTGATCTTAACCATCACTATTAATATTTCTACTGTTTTTGTTATATGCTATTGAGTTGGTTCTCACTCATAGTAAACCTGTATAGGATTTACCAGGAGCAGCTGGTGATTTTGAACCACTGATCATGTGGTTCAAACTGATTGACCTTGCAGTCCAGTGCTTTATCCTACAGCACCACATTGGGATCCAAATTGAAAATATATTTGAAACAAACAAAACATTAGAATGTCTAAGGAAAGAGATAGAAAACCTATGTTAAAAAGTTGAAATTATAAAGAATCAAATGGAAATTTGAGAAAATGAAAAATAATAAAAGGAAAATGAAAAACTTAGTGAAGGAGCTCAACTACAGAATTGAGAGAATAGACAGTGAATTTGATTATAAAACAAAAGAAATTACCCTATTTTATACAACAGTTACAAGAGTTGTTGAGAGGTGGAGTGAGGACAGAGCCTTAGAGACCTGTATGATTATAACAAAATATATAAAAGTCAAGCCATTGGAGTCCAGAAGAAGAGAAGAAAGAATGTAGGACTGAAGATGTATTTTTTTTTTAAAGGTGGGTTTTTTGTTGTTGTTGTTGTTGTTGTTGTTGTTGTTTGCCAAAGCATGTAAACTTAGCAGATTCAAAAAGCTGAGCAAACATTCCCTCAAAAGAATAAATGCAAATAAATCTACTTCAATATACACCATAATATACCTCCTGAAAACTAAAGACAAAGAATTGAAAGGAATGAGAAAATAACATCCTACTTGTAAGAAGAAACACAATGTGAATGACAGTGCTTTTCTCATCTGAAACAATAGAAGCCAAAAGAAATTGGTATGATATTTTTCAAACACTGTAAACAAGCAATAGTCAATCCAAAATTATTTATCAGGAGAAAGTGCCATTCAAAAGGAGAAATCATTGTGGATTAAAAAAAAAAAAAATGTAACAGCCTTAAAAGAATGGCTAATGAAGATTTTCTAAAAATAAATAAATACATAAAATGATAAAAGAAGAAACTTTTATATATATCAAGAAGGAATGAAGAACAAAGGAAGCAAAGATATGGGTAAATAAAAATTATCTTTCTGAATTTTCAAATCATGTTTGATAGTTAAGGCAAAAATCACAACATTGTCTGATATAGTTCTCAAGATTTGTAAAGAAAATATTTGATAATTATAAAAGACAGTGGGTAAAGGGTCTGTCATAAGCCAAATTTTCTATAGAAGTAAAATCAGTGAAACATGTGCTTGTGCATATATATAAAGAGAAGTTTATTATTTTATAACTGTAGAGTACATGTCCCCAGCAGGAGACAGAGAGAGTCCCATCTGAGTGTCCATTATATTGGGAGCAGGTCACATCCCCAAGGAAGCACCCCTTTAATTAATTGGCTGCTTATAGCCACTCATAATGGTGTTATTTATGCCTATATCAAGTTGCATCACCATGGAAATAAGAACATCTCAACTGCTATACCTTTAGAAATCTTGGGCTAGTTGGTTGACACAGAACCCTAACCATTACAGTCCACTCTCATCAACTCAAAAGCTATAAACTATTTGCATAATATCTAAATAAAGAAAATTGTAGTCATACATGCCCCTAACAAGTTATAACTAAAACACGTGCTACCGTAAATGCACAGGGTTCATAGACATTTTTTTCCCTAAGTTTTTGTTGTGAATTCAATGACATTGTACATGGGAAAACATCAGCTTTACACTCATCCTATTGTATTTCATTTCATTGCAATGATTACGAGGGGATTACAATCTGCTCCATGCATCATAATTCAAAAGTATTTGCTTCTATTCCTTCTTTTTTTTTTTTGGATGTACACCAAAACACTTAGGAATATACAATCATTCAAACACCCAAAAGGCCTACCTTGCAAGCCTGCCCCTGGCTGCCAGCACACATCACCTGTTCCTCCACGAGTCTAGAATCCCCAGCCACTCCATCTCTCCATGTCATCATTTCTGCCTCCATCTCTGGCATGGTCGCTTCTCTGAATAGAGTCCCGCACTCCACTCCCGCTCTTCTCCCTTGATGGTGCCAGAGTCCTCTGAATTGCAAGATGAACCACTCCCTTCCTTTTGCTACAAAACCTCTGTCTTTACAGTGGCAACAATCACAATCAATCAGTCATGATAACAAATACTCACTATTGAACCATAAAAGTCTTATCCCCATCTCCTTTCACCAGCCCTGTCAAGACTGGATGAAAACTTCTCAGTGGAAATTTTACCTTTCCTTGCACCTTATGAAACTAAGCTGCA
>NW_006408553.1:19463069-19473461 GCF_000296735.1 Chrysochloris asiatica | reverse complement strand
ACCCTGTACAGGGTTTCTGAGGCTGTAAATCTTTACGGGAGCAGAAAGCCTCATCTTTCTCCCGCAGAGCGGCTGGTAGTTTCGAACTGCTGACCTTAAGGTTCACAGCCCTATTCATACCACTACAAAGTATGTGCATGAAAATTGTCTCACTGAGATCAAAGCCCATACTTATGAATTAATCTAACTCTTCCCCAGATGACAAATACAGCCAAAGCAAGTGTTCAATGTTTTTATTATCAAACTGCAGTGTTCTTGGGCCCTGGTACTATACTATAGGATAAGCACTGGACTGCTAAATGCAAGTTCAGCAGTTCAAATTCACCAGATGAGCTCAGAAAATCTATACAGGGCTTCTATGAATTGGAACCAACTTGACAATATATAATAGCAACACGGTGATTTGCCTGCATCGGAATCACATGAAGGAATTTCTAAAAATGCAAACTTCTGAGTTGTACCCACAGTGATTTCTTTATCTCAGGTGTCTGGGAAGAATCCCCGGAATATATGTTTATAATGATCACCAATTGTTTATGAAGAAGGGGTTCTAGGACCTCCTTTGTAAATAAATTAGCATGTATTAGATCGATTTCCTTGGAGATGGTTACAGTTGTGGATTTGAGAAGCAAGATTCTATTCTGGTTGGAATGGAGGAAAAAAAAAAAAAATAGAAAGGAAACACTTTGTCAAAGAGAGGTTTTAAGAAATGTCTTAAATGAAGACTCAGACTCAGAAGGGACCAAGAGATAAGTCACAGAGTACCAGAGAGTTAAAACTTTTTTTCAGGACAAACCTGACCACTCCCTCTCTCTTGCAGTTTTTGGTATTTTATAGTGACACATCAGTACCACCATAATTTAAAATGATGTAAAATCTTTGGATGCATGAAAGATAGTTGAAGAGAGCATTAGTCCTTTTTCTAGAGGCTAAATAAACATGTAGGATTTTTAGTCCTAGTAAGCGTAGCAGTTTACAAAATCATGAATATGTCACATGGAAAATGAATCTTGATAATATCTGAAATGTCTATTTAATTGTTCTGTATGTTGCTGGCTATGTCTCTGCACCATTGGTAACTAGATTCAAGTAATTGAATCTAGTTACCAATTTACAATGGGACAAACATCATGGTAATATAAATAAAGTGTTTTAATTTTTTTTAACTTAACAGAAAATTCCTTACAAAAAAATTGTTCAGATCATGCCTTTTGATGTATCCATGCATTCTATCCTCAGGGTTACTTTTTCTATTTATCCACAGACAAATGTAAATGGATCATTAGGATTGAATGTTATTTTACTGAATTAAATTAAAAAAATAAGAATCAGATTTTGTGAACATTTCTCCCTGCATTTAGATGTTAAAATACCACACCTGAATGAAACCAGACTAATAAGGGAAATTCTTTGTTCTTTAGTTCTCTTTTTAAAAAGGACATGCACATGTTGATACTCCTTTCAAAATCATTTGTCTATTATCAAATCACAAAGGTGTTGGAGGGTGAACCAAGCAGCCTATCAAATTCTAACCTTCCATTTTCAATATGAATTTCTGTCATCCTTTTAAGTTTGATAATAGTGAATACTTTATTTTTTAAGCATAAGAGAATATGTATCTTCATTAAAGATCCGTGTTTCTTTGTCCTGTTTACATCAAATCTTCACTCCATTGTTGTCCTTTAGTTGCCAGTGTGATTGCAGATAACCTGAGATGGCACAGTCTCAAAAGGGACTCAGCAGAGGCAGCTACTAGCTATCTTTACTTAACTTGCTAGACATTTGACAATACATTTAGCAGATGTTGCTCAGGTGAAAGTACTTCAGGAGGTCTACTATGAAGGGTATCACTTTCTTTGCCTATAGCAACTGTGTGCTGCAAAACTCAAAATCCTCAAGTACTCATGTTTAGATTCTCTTCCTAGTTTTTTTCACTATCAACATTCCTTGTAGATCCTATGGCTCAAAACCGTCCTAGAATATAATCAGACCTAGAATATAATCCGGACTCCTGGTATAGCGCTGTAGAATAAGTACTTGACTGCTAACCACAAGGTCAGCAGTTCAAACCCACCAGCTGCTCCTCAGAAACACTATACAGGGTAACTATGAGTCAGAACTGACTTTACATAACTTAACAGGAATATAATCAGTCCTAGAATATACTGTGCCTCTAGGTCAGTTGTAGTCCAATAGCAAAAACAAACCCACTGACATCTCATAAATCCTGACACATGGTGATTCTATAGGATAGAGTACAGCTGCTCCTTATAGGTTCCAAGGCTGTAACTCTTTATAGGAACAGATGGCCTCATCTTTCTTCCACAGAGCTACTAATGGGTTTGAAGCAACAACTTTGTAGTTAGCACTCTAATCCACACTTAATCCACAGTGATATCAGGGCTCATTGGATCTTGCTGCTACTGCTATGTACCATCAATAAATTTTTAAAGGAGCATAAAGTCTCAACTTTCTCCCACAGAGTGACTAGTGGATTTGAACTGCTGACCTTGTGGTTAGCAGTACAACACATAACCCACTATGCTACCAGATCTCCTATTTGGGTCCAGCTAAGGTTATAATCATGTAATTGTTTATTTGATGAATATTTGGTGGTTCTACCATGATTTATTCTAAGCACTGGAGATGCAGGGATAGATAAAATATTTGTGGTTACTGCCTGCATGAGCTTTGAGTCTAGTAAGCCTGAGACACAATTAAATAATTAATTATAATCAATTATGATAAATATTATATAGAAAGTGTCTAACGAGCCATAGAAAAACTAAAAACGGTGTTCTTTAGATAATGGATTAGTGAAGGCATACTGTGGGCAATGTTTAGGATGAAGTTGCCTCAAGAAATTAGGCAAAGAAAGTATATTTTAACAACTCACCACCCATCTTGACAGTACATAACAACAACAACTCATCTCTTAGTGTGCTGTAGTGTGGTGTCTTGCATGTTGTTATGATGATGAAGATATGCCACCAAATATTTCAGATACTAGCAAAATAACCATGAAGGACAGATTTCAGCAGAGTTCCCAGTCTATGTCAGACTAGGAAGAAAGGTCTGGTAATCTACTACTGAAAACTGCACAATGAAAACCTTATGAATCACACAAGAATATTGTCCAATGTAGTCCTGGGAGATGAACTCCCTAAGTTGGAAGGTACTACACAATCACTGCAACAATGGACTCATATATACCAATGATCATGAAAGTGGTATAAACTAAGTAACATTTTGTTCTATTTTACAACAAGTTACTATGAGTTAGAGGCAACTTGATAGCAACTAACAACATTAGAAATTCAGGCAGAGAAAATTACATGTTCAAATGACCTGAGATAAAAAAAGTGTAACATATTTAAATATCTAAAAGTAGCCTAGTACCATGGATAGGAATCTAATGACAAAGGCCGGATATAGACTATGGAGTAACAATATGAGGAGGTAGAGTTGCATTCCAAGGGAAACCCATCACTTTAGAAAGTTCTTAAGTAGGACATGAAAAATCATCAGATTCTTGCTGTTAGAAAGTTCACTCTGTAAACAACATAGAAAATGACTACAGAATAACAATGTGGGAGCTTTGCCTGAGAACCTGCATTCATCCAGATAAGAGTCAAAGATATCTTAGAACAGAATAATAGTAAGTTGATAAATAAAAATGGATGATTTTGAAAGATAGTTTGTAAGTGGAAGTAACTAAGTGACAATTTCATACAGGCTAGTGGTTCTGGGCCTAATCAAAGGTTTCATTCATTATGTTTGGAGTGGAAATAGATTACTCAAAAATACTCAAACCATGTGGTGTGGCGGAAGGAACATTGATTCTGCTTTCCCATTCTCTCCTCCACATTACTAGCTCAAGCTTGTTTAGGCCTGATTTTCATAATATGGCAAGGAGATTTAATTTATGTTGTTAGAATAAAAGAAAAAAATGGTTACACGAATTTATGATATTTTTAACAGCCATGTTCAATGTATTGATACTAAAGTGTATATGAATAGAAGATTGTTGTTGTTGCTATGTGATTTTGAGTTGGTTCTGACTTATAGTTACCCTGTATAGGATTTCTGAGGAGCAGCTGGTGAGTTTGAATTGCAGACCTTGTGGTTCATGGTCCAGTGCTGATAGGAGGAGGCTAATAGACAAAGTACAAATCAAAGAAGTTAGTGAATTAAAAATCCCACTATGGTTGAAGAAGAGTACAATGAGAATAGTAACCAAACAAGACAGAGGGAAATTACATAACTCAGAATAACTGATAAATAGTAAGAATAACTTACTATTATTCTGTTCTAAGATATCTTTGACTCTTGTCTGGATGAATGCAGGTTCTCAGGCAAGCCTCCCACATTGTAATTCTCTAGTCATTTTTCACTTTGTTTTCAGAGAGAACTTTTCTAACTTACTTTATAAGATCAAAGACAGATAATTCTTCACAACGTAAAAATCTGGCCAGGGAAAGACAATCTAAAGGGTAACAGAGAAGTATATTTGTGACATCAACCTTAAGGAACATAAGGAATACTGGCATTTACGTCAGCAGGATAACAACAGAATAAATACAGCATGGAAAAAGAAACTTTAAACAAGGAACCAAATCCTTAAAGGATGGTACATCAAATGATAAGAATGATGCTAGCATTAAAAAATAGAACAACCATTGTCAACAATTCAAAAGATGAGTGCTTTTTGAAAGAAAATGGAGGAGCCACAGTTTAGAAGAGATAATGATACTGTATTACACAGATCTTACAATAAGTACAGACTGAGAGATGCAGTATCTTCACTTAAGAAGACTACAGGAAAATCATCAGTCTCAAAGGAGATCTACCTTTCATTTGATGACAAGGGTTAAAAAAAAGTTGGGGGAGAATAAAAATAATAGAAGATATCTGTAAAATCTTTCAGTTTATACAAATGACTTCTGAGGTCTTCGTGGAGGAATAACTACAATGCTAGGTTATTCTACTGAACATCCTAATTCTCCTTCTAAAATGTAGACCCGTTGGGCTATAGAATCTGTTCCTTGCCATATTCTATTTATGGCTTACTTGACTGTCTTCTGACAGACAAGGTAATTGAATACATGTATTGTGGATCCTATGAAGCCCAGAAACTACTCAAAGATTCTCACCTCTTTGCTTTCCTTGCCAAGTGAGTGCCTGGGTTTTTGTCTTTGTTTTATTATAATCCAGGGCTTAGAATAAATTCTTCCTGGTTGAGCATTCTGGCCAACAAAGCAAAACCAGAATGGGCCTGAATTTGTAAAATGTGGGTGTAGCAGAATGGTAACTGTGATGGAAAAATTATGGGTTAAAACCTTGCTGGGAATTTGATTTCTTTCTTAGAAAACAATGGCAGCATGTACATTGCATTGTTGTTGTTGTTGTTGTCAGGTGCCATCGAGTCGGAACTAACTCATAGCGACCCCATGCACAGCAGAACGAAACAATGTCCGATCCTGGGCCAACCTCACTACCGCCGCCACACTTGACGCCATCAATGATGCCACCTGGCCGATCCATCTCGTTGGGGGTCTTCCTCTTTTTCTCTGACCCTCCACCTTACCCATCATGACATCCTTCTGCAGCAACTGTTCCCTCCTGACAATATATCCAAAATATGAGAGACAAAGCTTAGCCATCCTGGCCTCTAAGGAGCACTCTGGCTGCATTTCTTCCAAAACAGATCTATTGGTTCTTTTGGCAGTCCATGGCACTTTTAGTATTCTCCTCCAACACCACAACTCAAAGGCATCAATTCTTCTACAATCTTCCTTATTCACTGTCCAGCTTTCACACCCATATGAGGTTATTGAAAATACCATGACTTGGGTCAGGCGCACCTTAGTCCTCAAGCTGACATCTCTGCTCTTCAATACTTTAAAAAGTTCCTGTGCAGCAGATTTGCCCAATGCAATGGGTCGTATGATCTCTTGACTCCTGCTTCCATGAGTGTTGATAGTTAATCCATGAAGAATGAAGTCCTTGACAACTTCAATCTTTTCTCCGTTGATAAGAATGTTGTTTATTGGTCCAGTGGTGAGGATTTTTGTTTTCCTGACATTGAGATGCAACCCATACTGAAGGCTGTGCTCCTTGATCTTCATCAGTAAATGTTTTAAGTCCTCTTCACTTTCAGCAAGCAAGGTTGTATCATCTGCATATCACAGGTTGTTAATGAGTCTTCCTCCAATCCTGATGCCACATTGCATAGTGGACCAAATCTCTTAACAGGCAGTTGGAAACAATATTGCCCTACTCAAAGATGGCAGCCTCCTGCATTGCTTTGAATGTGTTCCACTTGCTAGAGTCCGGGCAATTATCCAATCTTTTGCATCAGGCTTCAGAAGGCTTACTATGCCTCTTGCAAGTCTCAAACTCCAGGGCTTCAGCCTGCCCTTTTTACCTTTCAATAATTATTCCAGTATACACACTTTACAAATTTGGGTCTGTCCTGATTTTGCTTCTTCCAAAACAATTGAACTAACTAGAAGCCCTGCTATCATTAGATTATTAGCCAACATAATTTTTGTTTTGTTTTACTTATTCATCTGTTTATAAATTTCAAGCCTCTCATAGAACGATGGTATATTATTCATCTTTACCTCTTTAATGTTTAGTAAGTAGTGGTTTTCAGAAATATTTCTTGACTAACAAAGGAACTAGTAATAAACAAAGCCTCTCAGGTAAGACAATTGCTCTTTTAGTAAAAGAGCAGTATCTCTCTTTCCAGTCAAACTGACAACCTCCTGTATGTCCAGCCAAAGTGAAATATTTTGCTACCTAGTTTTTAAAAGAATATCAGTTTCTAAAGGGAAGAAATTAATATCTCCTGATTGATTTTCTACAAAGATCAAAGGAGACATGCAGATTTGAGCTCATATGCCAACTCTAATGAATTGGTGTTCACTTCTTAGAGTACTGTTCTGAGAAGCATTTTAAGAACTCTTCCAGGGATCACAGGAAAGAATATAGTTTATTTAGGATCCTTACATTGGTTCAGGATTTGGAAGCAATGGCATTTGTCCCACATATTTACCTAACACTGGTGATACAATGGTTAAATGACTCCGCTGATACCCAGGAGATCTCTGAGGTTTGAATCCAACATTCTGTGGGAGAAGACCTGGTAATCTACTTCTATAAGTATTGCAGTCTAAGGAGTCCTGGTGTGGCGCTGTGGGTTAATGCGCCAGATTGCAAAGTCATTTGAACTTCAAGGTCGGCAGTTCAAGCTCACCAGCAGCTCCTCAAAAACCCTGTACAGGGTTGCTATGGGTTGGAACTGCTGGCAACAGTGAGCTCTGGTAGCATAGTGGCTATGAATCAGGCTGCTAACTTCAAGGTCAGCAGTTCAAAACTACCAGCTGTTTCCACAAGAGAAAGATGAGGCTCTCTACTATCATAAAGATTTACAGCCTCGGAAACCCTGCACCGGGTCACTATGAGTCAGAATCCAATACAGTACATAACCATCACCAGGAATTCCTGGTGTGGTGCTGTAGGATTAGTATTGTACCACAAAGTTGGTTTGAACCACAAGGTTGTTGGTTCAAAGTCACCAGTTGCTTCTCGGAAACCCTATACAGAGTCACTATTAGTCGGATCCAACTTGATAGTACTTAACAACAAAAATAACAAGGGAAGACTATAGTATTGTGCAACTCTGTTATATAATGTTGGAGTCCTGTTATGACGCTGAGGGATAAAGCACTGGACTGCAAAGTCCATTGGAACCACAAGATCTGCAATTCAAACTTACCAGCAGCTCCTTGGAAATACTATACAGGCTCAATGAGATACAGCCATGTTGTTGTTTTTGTTAGATGTCATCAAGTCGGTACTGACCCATAGCGAACTTATGCACAGCAGAACGATCTTGGGCCAACTTCACTACTGTTGCCACGCTTGAGTCTATTGATGCTGCCACTTGGCCAATCCATCTCGTTGGGGGTCTTCCTCTTTTTCTCTGACCCACCACCTTACCAAACAAGATATCGTTCTCTAGCAACTGTTCCCTCCTGACCATATGTCCAAAGTACGAGAGACAAAATTTGGCCACCTAGGCTTCTAAGGAGCACTCTGTCTGCACTTCTTCCAAAACGGATCTATTGGTTCTTTTGGCAGCCCATGGCACTTTCAATATTCTTCTCCAACACCATAACTCCAAGACATCAATTCTTCTACGGTCTTCCTTATTCACGGTCCAGCTTTCGCATGCATATGAGGTTATTGAAAATAGACATTTATAATTATATATTTAAGATTATTGATCTTTGGGTAAACTGAAATGCCTTTTATTAAAGTTGCAAGTCTGCAGATACATAGGTCAGCTAAATTTTGGAAGTGTACAGGGTCTTTCTGTTCTACATGTCTCTCAGTCTTCTTGGATGAGTGGAATGCCCAAATCACATGATTTTCATAGTATTGCAGATGCATAAGAACTAGCTCTAAAGTACAAACATTTTTCAATCTGACATTTACATTGTATCTTTCAATATTGTGCACCAAATCAAGTTCCTGGCCAACCTCACCATCAATGAAGATGATCAGGGGAGTCATATTTACTGAACAATAACCCGAACCCCAATCGTTAATGTGTTCCAATTAAAAGTAGTGATAACCTACAGGGGCTGGGCTTTCTTCATGATAATTGGAAAAGAAAAATGTCTGATATACACTGGCTTTCAGGAAATATTTGTTGAACTATTGAATTTATTTTTCTATCCACGTAGTATATACAATATTTGATACACAGCTACATTTTAGTGATTTGCCTGGCTTTGGTGGAGCTGGGATTTTCAGATTCTACCTCCATTCATTCTGTGGCCTTTGGCAAGCCTAGAAATCTTTCTCTTTATCTTCATTTTATCTTGCAGCTAATTTAGAGATCTCAGACACTTCATTTATCACAGATTATTTTGGGATATTATGGTATGTTATATAAGCTGTTCCAAGTGTTTAAATTTTAGTTACTCATCCAACCTCAGCAATAAAGGCATGGAAAATGGTACCTAACTATTAAATTACTAATTCATTGGTTTTAAAGACTTTCCTCGTTGAGAAGTACAAACAACTTTTCAGACTTCTGGGCACCAGTTGTTATAATACATAAGATTCTCAAGCTCAAAATCTTTGGCCTTGAAGCTACATTTTGTTTGAAACTTTATAAATATAAATAAGTTCTCATCAAGTATTAATATACCTTCTATAAACCACAATGAATAAAAAGAATCATAATAATTTCAAATTCTTAAGAAAAGAACACATTTAAAAATCAATCATCAGAAAAGTAAGTTACTACTGATACATCATTTAATATCTTTCTGCAAAATGGAAAAATAAATGCTTTATCTAACATCACATTCACACATGACAATGGGAACAAGAGAGTGTTATCTGGTGGTGGCCATTATATGTTAGAAAAACTCCTTTCTAGGAGAATTTATTTTCTCCCTTGGAGGTTAAATTCCCTATTATCATCAACTGGTAACAGTGATTACAAATCAGGCTGCTAACCTCAAGATCAGCAGTTCAAAACTACCAATGGTTCCATGGGAGAAGGATGAGACTTTCTGCTTCAGTAAAGATTACAGCCTCAGATCCCTATACAGGGTTGCTGAGTCGGAACTGACTCCACAGTACACCATTGCCACCATGATCATCAACTTCAAAAGAAGTTCAGTAAGTAAAATGTGGTACATACATCTAGTGGAATATTCTTTGGTCATTAAGAGAAATTAATCTTCAATACATGCTATGGCATGTTTAGGAGTCTTGGTGTGGAGCTATAGGATAAGCACTGACTGGATTGCTAATCACAATTTCAGTAGTTCAAACCCACCAACTACTCCTCAGAAACCCTATACAGGGTCATTGTGAGTCTGAATGACTACACTGCAATTAATAAAACAAAACAAAACTAAATGGCATGTTTGGCTTTCAAAATACTATGTTGGGTGAAATAAGTCAGATGCAAAAGAACAAATATTGCATGGTCCCATTTATTTCTAGATTAGGAAAATGAATAACTATAAAAGGGAATTAGGAGTTGCTGAGGCTGAGGGGAGAAAGCAATGGGAGTTATTATTGAAAGGGTATTTGGAAATTGACAGTGGAGACGGTAATAAAACATCATTGCTGTTGTTGCTGTTCAAACCGACTTTGCAGTCCAATGCATTATCCCACAGCGCCACATCAGCACTCCAATAAAACATAGCGAATGTAATTAACGTCACTGAATTGTACACTGAGGAATTTTTAAATACCAACATTTTTGTTATATTTGTTGTTAAGTGCTATCGAGTCAGTAGTGACTCATAGTGACCCTGTATCTGGTTTCGGAGAAGCAGCTGGTAAGCTTGCAAGCTT
>NW_006408553.1:19455869-19462777 GCF_000296735.1 Chrysochloris asiatica | reverse complement strand
ACAGTATATTTTTTTAAAAAAAGGAAGTTGAGGGACAGCAGGGATTTGGGTTTAGCCAGCATGTCCCCAAATTCCAAGAGTGTTATAGTAAGTGTTGTAGTCTCTTGCTTAGATAAAGGACTGTTGTTTTTTTCCCCTAGAACATCTAGTACAGGATTATAATACATATTAAGATGTTAAAGAATATTTCACATTGACTTACTTGTATTTGTAGCCCTATGTTATTACTGTTTATCTTTAAATTTTATGCCAGAGCAAAAAAAATAGTTGATACTAATATGAGACACTAAGATATACTAGTATCAGACACTTTTCTAAATGTGTTACTTATTTATATTTCATAACAATCTTAAAAGGTAGGTGCTATGATTATCATCCCCATTTTGCAGATGAGAACACTGAGTCACACATAAGGTAAGCAATTTAATGAAAGTCACACAACAAGTAAGTGTCAAGCTAGGAATACAACTCAAGCTGTTTTGGTCCCTAGTCTATACTCTTAAATACTACATGACCAAGCAACCAAGCTAATTTAGAAGGCATAAACTTCTTTAGGAAGGCAGCATAGTATAATGATTAAGAACAGATGTTTTGAAATGAACATGTCTGAATTAAAATCTTATTTGTGCTATTTATTAGCTCTGCAACCTTGGGCAATTTGCTTAACATCTCTAAACCTGTTTAATTCTCCATTCAATGGAGAGCACATTCACTTCAAAGTGTTACTAATGGGACAAGAAAGCATATTTAGCAGAATATTGACATATAATAAGCTAGAGTTATTAATATTATTTAGTCTAAGCAACCAGGGAAATTAAGTGGTTTGCTCAAGGTCATACATCTCCTTGTAGAAAAGTGAAGATAAATACTATGTATTTTTTGGTTCTAAGTTCAGTATGGGTATTCTCTTACACTTTGTTAGTGGTCTACCCCTAGAGATTTCTTACATATCTTGATCAAATGAGAGGAACCAGAGGGGAAACCTATAACCTGATAATGTGAATTACAAATCATACCGGGTGGGTAGACATTACAAATATTTTACAAAATTTCAAATACCTTGCATGCTATTTTATTCTTGTTTTCCTCAGTGAACCAGAAACAGACTATTCACAAAGAAAGTTAAATTTCTTTAACTTAAATGTATGTTTTCCTATTAAAAAATGAGAGCTCATTGAAGTTCACATCATCAATATCAGCATCTCAGTAGTTAATGCTTCTACACGTCAAGCTCTAAAACAAACATTTATCATCAATTAAGATTTTCATGCATTTATGCATACAGAATTCTATACTTCAGCATTTATCTGCCATTTTCATGTACAACAAAAGGCTATATCAAGCCTTTTTGAAAATCAAGTCAGTAAGCTATCTTATACACTGTCATGTTTCATGGAATCCTGGTGTAGCACTGTGGGATAATGCACTGGACTGCAAGTTAATCTGAAGCTCAAGATCGGTGGTTCATATTCACCAGTTGCTTGGAAACCCTGTAGAGGATTGCTATGAGTCGTAACTGATTGGACGGCACTTAACAACAACAATGGCATGTTTGTAGTCATGGTGTGGTGCTATGGGATAAACACTGAAGTGCTAACAACAAAGTTGGCAGTTGGAACTCACCAGCCATTCCTCGAAGCCCTATACATGGTCGTTATGAGTCTCAACCAACTTGATGACACCTAACAACAACAGCATGTTTCATAGGAGTGAAGATATATAAGGAACATACTCTATTTGGCTGTTGTTTGGGATTTTTTAAAAGCTATTCATAGGCATTAATTATTTCAATGAACTATTAAGTGTATTTGTTATATTTTATCTCACTAAAATTATTTGTTTTACTTTAAATTACTAGGAATTTTATTAATGCAAGAATACTCAAAGTGGTTTTAAATGCGATGGTGCACGGCACATCATTATTTCAGAAAGCATGAAACTGTTATCTCAGGTCATTCTTTGATGACCTCCTGATGCTTTCAACAAATATTTTTCCTACATTCTCAAAGTCTGATTTGATTTAGCCCCACAGTCTTATAAATGTCCCTGAAACACATGGGCATAACTATAATCGGTGAATCAGCACATTTCCATCACACAAAAATCAAATTTCCAGTGGCACTACTTACTCTTTATTGTGCTGAGATCAATAGTTGGAAGAACCCTTAACCCAGCTGCGTGCCCAACTACCCTACATGTATTTGTAATATCAGTCTATAAATTCAATAGAAATATTAGGTTAGAGGGCATTCATGTTCAGAATACTAAGATTCCTTGCGCTTTTAGAGTGTGCGTCTGACAAATCACTCTTTAAGTTAACCAAACCCTTCCAGAATGAAATGTGCTATGAAGCAGGACTCTTTTAGCCACTATAACTGTGTGTGGAGGAGTGGATTGAAAGGTGAGTTCTGGGATGTTTTTAGGACAAAATGAAAGCTCATTACTTCCCATCTACTTAGTCTACTGTCTGTAAGAACTGACAAGCTTGGATATATCAATGTTCCCTATGTGCACAACCTTTTCACATCACTTGTTGAGATCCCTTTTTTTCTGGGTCAGAATAGTAATTTGCAGAACTGTTCTATGGAGGGTTGATCCTTAATGAATGTACACTTTAAGCTATTTATTCACTTGGCCCTACTTTTCTTCTTGCCCCTGTATTTCTGATATATTTAGAGTAAATAAAGTTACAAAATTGTTTTCATGTCTTTTCTTATAACTGAACTGTAAGGATATCTTTAATTGGGACAAAAAGAAGCATTTGATAAAGCTTTCAAAATACACATATTTTAGAATCTCCTTTGAATCTTTCTTTCTTACAACATTTTAAAGTAGGTTTTCTTGGTAGATTGCAGTGCGCTCTGATTTATATTATATTCAGTCCCTGGAGTATGAGTAAAATCCATTCCTAATTCTGTCTTTAAGTCAAATTTGTAGGTAAATCAGAAGAGATGCATATTCTCATTCAGCTTTACTTTAGTGCAAGAAAAGGCTCTAAGACATTTCCATGATTTAAAAGATGCATGGCAAGTAAAGGTATTTGTGATGAAAATTTTCTTGTGAGTAGGGGCTGGTTCAGTCCTTTCAAAGTGAGGACAAATTTACATAATATTAAAGGACAAGTAGGAGTTGTCTGTAAGTCAGATGTTAGTAGTCCAAGGAACATGTGTATCCTAGTGTATCAAATAGTAGATTTACAGGCATTTCCTTAATTATTTAGTAAATTGACCATCTTTTCACATATTTGTCATTAGTTAATGTATTTTTGAACAGTATATTGGATGATTTTGCCTACCTTTTTTTTTTTCTATTCAGGTGTCTATTTCCCCTTTATTGATTGGTAGGACTTCCTTAGATATGATAGGCAGCAGTTTTCTCTCAATGTCCTTTTTATCTGCATTTTTGTATGTGGTTGTGGATCATTCATGAGAATCAGAAATAAATTACAATGTCTGAATGTTTGAACATGAATTATTCCCCTGTTGATACACATGTAAATGCTTTTTATCTTAAGTCTACTAGGAAAAGTGCTGTTGAGTGCAGTGGATTATGTGATAAGCACTGGATTGTAAACCACAAAGTTGGTGGTTCTAGCCTACTCACTACTCATCAGGAGAAAACTGAGGTTTTCTGCTCCGACAAAGATTTAAAGCCTTGGAAACTCTATAGAGCGCTGCTGTGAATCAGAACCAACTGAAATGCACTTAACGAAAACAATAGGAAGAGACTGGTATGTAAATTCTAGAAAATGTTTAGGTGACACATGTACAAATTTATCAAGTGCATGTAAAAGTACAAGATGTCTAGTGGACTAGGTTTGCAGATTTTCAGCCTTAGGATGTAATACCAAGCAGTTTTCTAAAATGTTTGTGTCAATTTACACACCTTCCAGGAGTGTATGAATTTAATGCTGTATAAACATCTTTGCCAACACTTGGTATTTTCTCTCATCTTCTTTTTAGCCTTCTGGGTTTTGTGTCACTAAAGCATTTTCGAAAATTTACATACCAGCACTCTTCCTAGTAGCTACAAACTGAAAAACACTCACATGTGTACCATCAGTGGAATTATTACATTAATAATGTTATTCACAAAATGAAACTCATTTCCAGCAAACCCAAGAAAAGCAGGCCAGAAGGCTAGTCCATTGTATTACCTTCCAATCTTGTTATTTGTCAGTACCTGCAGCCTGTGAAGTAGTAGCCTACTACTGACCAGTTCATGTTACGATTTCAGTCTCTACAGCTTCAGGAGTCAAGAGAACCCTCCAGCTTTAAACCTGATCGAGAGACTTGGGACTTGCCAGCCTTTATAACCATTTTCTTGAGATACATCACCCTTTGTATATGGAGTCCTGATGTGGTGCTGTGGGTTAATGCACTGGACTGCAAAGTTGGTTTGAACTGCAACATCTGTGGTTCAAGCTCACCAGCTGCTCCTCAAAAACCCTACACAGGGTCGCCGTGAATGGGAACCAACTCAACAGCACTTAATAACAACAACAAATATATGGATAGAGAAGTTCTGGTATGGCGCTGTGGGATAATGCACTGGACTACAATGTTGGTTTGAATTTCAAGGACGGCTGTTCAAATTCATCAGCTGCTCCTTGGAAACCCTATTCAAGTTTGCTATGGGGTTACACATAGCAGGTTACACACTGGGCTTTAACTGCAAGGTCAGTAGTTTGAATCTACCAGCCACTCAGTGGGAGAAAGATGAGGCTTTCTGCTCATATAGACATTTATGGCCTCAGAAAATGTAATCACTTTTTGTCAGAATCAACACTACGTCACATAAGCACCACCACCATATAAGGGTAGAATCCCTGTGTGGTACTATATGATAAGCACTATGCTGCTAGCCACAAAGTTAACCATTCAAATCCACCAGCCACCCTCAGAAACCTTATATGGGTCACTATGAGTCAAAACCAACTCAACAACACACAACAATATATATGGGTAAGTACAAATTATTGCTACAAAATCATAACCTTTATTAAACAGAAATACAAAAATTTAAAGCTACTGTTTCTTTACATATACTTCATCTAGGTCTATGCATTTTCTGAAGGTGGTGTTTCCATCTTTCTAACCCTTCCCTGAAGTCCAGGTGTGGTGCTGTAGGATAAACATGAGACTACTAACCACCAGGTTGGTGTTTCAAACCCAACTGGTCCTTGAAAACTCTATATAGCATAATTATGAATAAGAATGGACTCCACAACACTTGATA
Source organism: Chrysochloris asiatica (assembly GCF_000296735.1). Lineage (NCBI taxonomy): Eukaryota > Metazoa > Chordata > Mammalia > Afrosoricida > Chrysochloridae > Chrysochloris > Chrysochloris asiatica. Next base: position 19,457,539 of record NW_006408553.1, on the reverse strand, counting down.
ATAACAACAACAACCCTCCTCTGAAGAATTCTACAGTCTTTGATTTACATCACATCAAAATGGCAGTCTGGGCATCCTTGTTGTTGTTGTTGTTATTGTTAAGTGCCATTGAGTGAGTACCAACCCATAGCAACCTTATGCATAGCAGAATGAAACACTGCCCGATCCTGGGCCAACCTCACTATTATTGCCACACTTGAGACCATTGATGCTGCCACTTGGCCAATCCATCTTGTTGGGGGTCTTCCTCTTTTTTTCTGACCCTCTGCAGCAACTGATCCTTCCTGACAATATGTCCAAAGTATGAGAGACGATGTTTGGCTGTCTTGGCCTCCAAGGAGCACTCTGGCTGCACGTCTTCCAAAACAGATCTATTGGTTCTTTTGGCAGCCCATGCACTTTCAATATTCTTCTCCAACACCATAACTCAAAAGCATCAATTCTTCTACGATCTTCCTTATTCACTGTCCAGCTTTCGCATGCATATGAGGTTATTGAAAATACCACGGATTCCTTGAGGGACTCAAATTACATCATTTTGAAATGCTCTTTAAACTTTCAGAACCAAAAGAAAATTGAAGGGCAAGAACAGGGAGGCAGAACAGTGTAAGGAATTCCACTGAAATTTGCATAGGATAGCCCTTACTACCCTTGAAGAGTGAACAAGTGTATTGTCATGATATGGAGTTCTGGTGTGGCACTGTAGGATAAGCAATGGACTGAAAGTTCAGTGTGAATGCAAGGTCAGCAGTTAAAATTCACCAGCTGCTCCTCAAGAAATCAACACATGGTCACTATGAGTCAAAAATGACTTTAAGGAACTTAACCACAACAACATTGTCATGATGGGGGGCGGAGGGGGGAAACAAAAACAATTCCTTGGTGCAACTTTCCTGGTCTTTTGTTCACCAAAGCAGCTTTCAATTTTCTTATAAGTTCTTCATAATAAACCCCTGTAATCAGCTTGTGTCCTTCAGCAGTTATGCGATTATGTTATTTGGCAGTTATGTAATGATATAAACAGTCCCCCTGGCATGATCTAGTATGATCAGTAAGAGAATTAAAGTGGAATGCAACACCCTTATTGAGGTCACATCCATGGGGTAAGGCCTGCATCATCTCTTATCGTATAGGACTTAAAAGGAGGATGAAACGCTAAAAGAAAAATAATTCATTATCACCAAGAAAGAAATGCTCAGGCCTTCCTAGAGCCATGGAAGGCCAAGACACATAGAGATCTCAACGAAATCCTGGACACAGAGATGATTAAAGGATATAAGGACCTTTTCCCAGAGCTATAAGAGAGAGGAAGTCTTCACCTAGAGTTGGTGCCCAGAATTGGCTTTCTAGACTTTTAAATAGTGAGAAAATAAATTTGTTTGTTCAAGGCATCCACTTGTGCTATTACTGTTACAAATGTACTAGATATCTAAAACACCTAGAAAAACAAACTAGTAACTATCTCTTATGCTTTGCTAAAGTATCATATGCTTTGGCTCAGTATCACTGGGGACTAATCTGAATCTAACATTACTATCACCCAAAATAATATTCAGCGAATGGGTGTTTGTTTAGTTTTTATCTCAACTAAGATTCAACGAAAAGATTTTGTTATGGTATGGCAGACAAAATAGTTTGTGGAGAAAACACTCTTTTGTTTATCAAAAAAA
>NW_006408553.1:19453119-19454689 GCF_000296735.1 Chrysochloris asiatica | reverse complement strand
TTCTACTCCCGTAAAGATTTACACCCTCGGAAACCCTGTACAGGGTCGCTATGGGTCGGAACCGACTCGACGGCACTTAACAACAACAACAACCAGACACTCAAAGGGTCTGTGCATCAAATTGAAGAAGTTGAAGCATACTTAAAAACCCATGTTCTTAGAAGGAACAGCAATTTAAGAACAGCAAGGCACGATGCTATTAAGAATCTGGTAGCATAAATATAGTCCTACTTCCCCACCATGACACTGTATGACTATGAGATGAAAGAAGGCTGAGATATTGTTCAATTTCATTCATGTAAAACCATGACTCATTGTGCCCTGAATTATGAGATGTGTTCACTTTATAGTGGATACTCATAGGATTTGGGGAGTAACACATGGAGTCACCCCCCCAAGGATTTCTTACACTGCTTGTTGTTTTTGTTAGCTGCACTCAAGTTGGTTTTAACTCATACAGACTCTGGATAGGGTTTCAAAGAAGAGACAGGTAGATTTGAATCACTGACCTTTGGGTTAGCAGTCTGGTCCATATCCTACACTACCTCACTAGTATTTTAGAACATAGAAAATCTTTGGTAATTATAAATTTTTATAATAAGATACTACGTAACAGATATAGTTCTAAATTCCTTAAAGGTAGTATTTCTTAGATTATATGCATGCTAACAACAAAATTGTTTGTTTTAAAGTTTTTATTGTGAGGTTTACATGGGGGAACATCAGCTTTACACTCATCCTATCATATTTCGTTCATTGCAATGATTACAGTCCCCTCCATGAATCATCAAATAACCAAAGCGTACACCACACAGGCCCACCACCCGGCCGCCAGCACACAGCTCTTCTTCTTCCCTGAGTCCAGTGTCCCCAAACGCTCCAAATGTCCACTTCATCTTCTCTGTCTCCATCCCTAGTATAACTGCCTCTCTGGGTAAGGTCCCGCTCTCCATTCTTCTCATTTGATGGTCCCAGGGACCTCAGCTCCTGGGCTACAAAATCAATCACTCGCATCCTTATGTCAAAAAACATCTACCTCTATATTTCCTACCATCAAAGTCAGTCCTGATGGCAATTATTCACTTTTGTACCACAAAAGTCTTATGACCATTGCCTTTCTCCAGCCCGGTCCCAACCGATTGGAAATCATTCAGTGGTGATTCTACCCTCCCCCGCCCAGTCTGGATTAGGCTTCCTCTTGAAAGCTTGTAATCCAGTCACTTTTTGCCTTTATGTTGTTGTTGTTGTTGTTAAGTGCTGATGAGCCGATCCCGACCCATAGCGATGCTGTACAGGGTTTCCAAGAAGCAGCAGGTAAGCTTGAACCACTGACTTTGCAGTTCAAATGACTTTGCAGTCTGACGCATTAGCCCACAGTGCCACACTGGGACTCCTTTATAGGGCCCCCCATTTTGAGTAGCCAATGTCTAAGTTGCCCATCCCTTTCAACCCTGTGTACCGAGGGGATGAGAGTGATCCTCACTGTAAAGATTTGTTCTGTTTTTTGAACTGCTACTTCTATAAGTATAAGTAAAGTTCATCAAATTATAGCAGGTTACTCTTTTTTTTT